>NW_005871457.1:799341-844214 GCF_000147115.1 Myotis lucifugus | reverse complement strand
GCACGCACTGCCCCCTTGTCCCTCCCTCAGCAGGAGGGAGGCCACAGATCCGTGTGACGCTGCCATCTAGTGGAGAATTGAGTTACTTGGGTTTCTTCACCTGCTTTCAATGAAGCAGGTGCTAGGGAATAGCATTTTGTTGATAAAGTGAATTGATACTAATTTTTACATATTAAAATTTAAATGGAGTGACAGGAAGAAAATTACAGCCATTAAGAAAGCAAAATACTGCCTATGCCGAGTTTTCTGTTCCTGCCATAATCTAGTCTCCAGAGACCTTAATTGTCTTGACACCCTCACAGCATCACACTGCGCCGTGACATTGGACCCCATGGTCAGGAAGCAGCCAGTACCGTAGATGTCCTAAGATGTGTGCCGAAGGTGGTAGACAAACCCAGTCTTTTTTTTTTTAATCTTCACCCAAGGATATGCTTGTTTTTTTAATGATTGACTTTAGAGAGGGAGAGAGAGAGAAACATCAACGTGGGAGAGAAACATCGATTGGTTACCGCCTGTATGTGCTCCAATCAGGGACCAACCCCTAAGCTGGGTATGTGCCCTGACCAGGAATCAAACCTGCGACCCTTCAGTGCGCAACCAGCCAAGCCGCCTGGCCAGGGCAACAACCATTCGCTACCAAGTACTGTACCCGTCAGGGTCCCGTAAGAAAGCCCTGGTAGCCCTGGCTGGCATGGTACAATGGTTAGAGCACCCGCCTGCTAACCAAAGAGTCATGGGTGTGATTCCCAGTTAAGGGCATGTACCTGGGTTGCAGGTTTGATCCCTTGGCCCTGACTGGGGCACCGACAGGAGGCAACCCATCGATGTGTCTCTCTTGCATCAATGTTTCTCTCTCACCCCCTCCCTTCTACTCTCTCTAAAAATCAGTGGGAAAATATCCTCGGGTGAGGATTAAAACAAAATGTGTTAGTGCTAGAAATGAAATATTAGTTCAGACTTAAAAGGAACATTGGAATGTGGCTCAGTTAAAACCCTTCTAGAAGTGTCCATCCAGCACGTGGTGACGTATTCAACCGCATAATCTGGTGAGGGACACTGGCTTGCTATTTATAACGAGGCAGGCGCTCCATTGCTGAGCACTTGTCAGCTCGCGGAAGGAGCTGAACATCCTGTCCAGGACTTTGCAAAATTCTTTCAGACCCTCTCATGCAAACTTCAGTAGGAAATGGTGTCACCAGCCGGAGTGGTTGTCTGTAGACAGACCCTCGTCTTATATTTAACTTTGAAAATACACTTACAACCCTTTTAAAGATATTTTTTCTCAGTTATGCTGCTGGGTTTAATTCGGTGCAAAAGGAAAATCGGGTGGTAGGTAGACGTTGTATCATGTTTGGGCCTCGACCTGCTTTTATGACTCCTGCTGCATTTATTAGTTACGGTTATTATCTGCTCACCTTCCTGAGCCCTTATCTCATGCCAGTCACTGGAGTTCGGGATATAAATAGTTGAGTTTCCACATTATCCTGTCAGGGAGGTACCCTTATCCTCACTTTAGAAACGAGAAAGCTGAGGCTGGAGAGGGCAGGTGACCTGCCTGCCCAGGGCCACAGCCAGGCAACAGGAGAGCCAGGATGTGGGCCCAAGAGAGTGACTCGCAGTCTCAGACACCCTTTAAAAACAAAGGTGACGCCCGGCCGGCGTGGCTCAGTGGTTGAGCATCAACCTACGGACCAGGAGGTCACGAGTTCGATTCATGGTCAGGGCACATGCCCAGGTTGTGGGCTTGATCCCCAGTAGGAGGTGTGCAGGAAGCAGCCAATCAATTATTCTCTCTCTTCATTGATGTTTCTATCTCTCCCTCTCCCTTCCTCTTCTAAAATCAATAAAAAAAAAAAAATTTTTTTAAAGGTGACACCCATGCCAGGTTCTGTGGGTTTTTGTTTTTGATTTGAAAGAGAGAGAGAGAGCGAGAGAGAGAAACATCAATTTGTTTTCCTTATTTATGCACTGATTGGTTGATTCTTGTATGTGCCCTGACCCGAGTTGCTCTGATTGGTTGATTCTTGCATGTGCCCTGACCCGAGATCTAATCCGAAACCTTGATGTATCGGGACGGTGCTCGAACCAACTGAACTACCCGGCCAGGGCCAGGCTATGTGGTTTAAGCAACTAGAAACATTTGGGCTCAATACTGTAGCCATGAGAAAGTGTCTTAATCTTTGGACAACTCTTCAGAAGTTGTGGCAAATATTAACTATCGAATCGTGACAAGCATACTACCTAGTTCCATTTCTTTATCACTGATCATTCTCTCCTCTGACCAGTGCCTATGGGTCTGAAACATGTGGTGTCATGAGACCAGGTGAACGGGCCCCCCTGCCCGAGCATAAGGGTTGGCTTCTGGCTTTGGTTTCGCAGTTAATACTAATCAGGTACCTGGGGCAGGCAGAGCTGCACATAGACACACACATGTATTCCAGGGTAACTATTCAGATTTTTTAAAAATATAATTATTGATTTCAGAGAGGAAGGGAGAGGGAGAAAGAGATAGAAACATCAATAATGAGAGAGAATCATGGATCGGCTGCCTCCTGCACGCCCCCCACTGGGGATGGAGCCCGCAACCCAGGCATGTGCCCTGACCGGGAATCAAACTCGTGACCTCCTGGTTCATAGGTCGATGCTCAACCACTGAGCCACGCCAGCTGGGCAACTATTTAGATTTTGATTTATATTCAGAGAGGGAATTTGATGTGAGATATTTTCAGCAGACCAGCCTACAATAATGTCACAGCCCATCTGGAAAGTTATCATTCACGCTTTGAATATGGCGTTTTTACTGACACCTCACGTTGCACCGAACGGCATTGCCAACATCTTAGGAAAATGCGCAGTCCACTGCTTTTTAAAGAGAGTTAAGGAAAGTGGGGCAAAGGGCAAGTGGGCGTGGAGGAAATAAAGCAGGGAAGAGGTCGGCATGCAGCGCGTGTCATTCACGGCCTCCCGCTTTAAAAATAAACCGGCACAGCCCACTTTCCTAAAAATGGGGCTTCTCGGTCCGGAATCTCCGTCTCTCTTTTTCGGCAGCGGAACTTCTTGTCCTTTTTCCTACTCGGGGCCTTTTTCCCTCCCCCGCCTCAGCAAGTCTTCCCCTTCATTTCTGCCCACTGTTTCTCCAGTGGGCGACCGTCCACAGCACTCTGAGACCGTGAAGAATTACTTGGGGTTTTTTAAACCAGAGACGGGGAGCATTTGAGGATTCACTTGTCAGCTGGCTGGAACATCTGCGGGCAAGCTCACGTTTCCAATCTGGTGGGATCCTCACATCCGTTTGACGTCACGCCCGAGCTGCTGGATCCTGACTCGCTCGCTGGCCGTGTAGGGTGATGCCAACTGGATGAGTCGTCGTCCCTGGAACACAACTCACTTGGCATGCGTTGACGAAGCTACAATTTGGCAGTGGTATCCAGGCCTTTCTTCTAGAAATAGCTCTTACCGCTACACGTAGTGGACAGATCCGAAAGGGAAAGTGTAATCTTTCCACTGACTCCCTCTCCCGTGAGGATGATGGGGCCTTAGCCGGTTTGGCTCAGTGGATAGAGCGTTGGCCTGGGGACCAAAGGGTCCTGGAGTCGATTCCAGTCAAGGGCACGTACCTCGGTTGCAGGCTCCTCCCTGGCCGGGCCCTGGTCAGGGCTCGTGCAGGAGGCAACCCAGGGATATTTCTCTCTGTCTTTCCCTCTCTCTTCCACAATCTCTAAAAATCAATGGAAAAAATATCCTCAGGTGAGAATTAAAAAAAAAACAGATGATGGGGTGCCCCCCACATAAAACCACGCTTACACAGTGAGAACAGTGGTCGCGTTCTTTACAGCAGCAGCTTAACCAGATGAGTTGAGTGGGTCATGGGGACATGGAAACACCTCCCTACAGAACTGCAGAATGGCTGAGGGGAACGTGAGGTGCACGTTGTTCTCACTTTGTGCCACTGTAACTGGAAGAGAAATAAACACGCTGGGCAGAACGGTGGAGGAGGCTACAATTCTAAAATCGATGTTTGCTGGACTTGACTTTCAGTGACTTTTTAAAAACAGACTTTATTTTTAAGAGCAGTGTTAGGCAGAGTCCAGAGTTCCCATATCCCCTGCTGCCATCCATAGTTTCTCCTGTCATCGCATCTGTTAGTGCGAAATCTGCTGCAATGGATGACTCCATATTAATACATTATTATTATTAACTGAAGTCGGAAGGTTGCCTCAGCGTTCACTCTGTGTCATACAGTTCTGTGAGCTTTGACATACGCACAGGGTCTCGTAGTCACCATTACACGACAGTACAGAATAGTTTCCCCATCCAAAAACCACCTATCCCCCATCGATTCCCTTCCTTCCCCGTCCACCGCCACCCTCACCTCCCAGCAACCACTGCTTGCCGGAGTCCATTTATTGTCTTCACTAGCTGAGTATAGACAGAGACCCCCAAAAGTTAGTAACCTTTGAAGCCCTAACAAAGGTCAGGGCTGTGAACCACCCAGTTAATCTAGAAATCACCCAGTTAATTTAGGTAATGGTAGCTGAAGCATCATCCCCACCTTAGTTCACTTAATTCCTTAGATACTCATGCAAATCCTTGTTGATTATTGTTGATTAGATATTCTGCCTATTTCTGGAAATTGTCTGCTGGTGAGCTAATCTGTGTGTCATTGAAACCTCCTTACCCTAAGGGCTACCCCAGATCAAATAAAAGATTGGAGCGGCCTGAGCATCAGTGGAAGTCCTTCTGGACTTGCCCGCCTGGTCCCCCAATATTTCAAAATTATCTCGTGTCATTTTTCTCTCATTTGTGTGCGGCTCCTCTTTTCAGATCCCGAACCCTGATCCACGCAGGACGTGGAAGGAAACAACTGCTCTTTTTATTGTCTCCACAGTGTTTGCCTTTTTCAGAATGTCCTAGAGCTGGAATCATACAGTATGGAACCTTTTCAGGTGGGCAGGCGTAGCACCATAAACATGAAGCTTAAATTGCACTTAAGATTCTCCCATGTCGCCCTAGCCCCTTTGGCTCAGTTGCTGGAGCATCAGCCTGCAGACCAAAGGGTCCCGGGTTCGATTCCAGTCAAGGGCACACCCCCAGTTTTCGGGCTTGATCCCCAGTGGGGGGTGTGCAGGAGGCAGCCTATCAAGGATTCTCTCTCATCATTGATGTTTCTATTCCTCTCTGAAATCAATAAAGATATTTTTTAAAAATGAAAAAAAAAAGTCCCCTCTGGACATTTTGGTTCTTGAGCTGCACAGCTGCTGGCAGACACAGGTGCTTACGGCCCCAGTGATAAGAGATCGGGCTGGCGGGCCCTCCCGCCCCTCCCGCAGGCCCTGCTTCCTTTGAGCAAGTTCTCCTTCCACTCCTTCCCCGGCAGCCCCCCTTCTGGCAGCAGCACCGACAGTTGCAAAGATGAGCTTCCAATTCAGGTCCTTCAGACCAGCTGCTCATCCTTTCTGGATCTTCTCTTCCTGGTTTTACATCCCAGCCCACTCCCACTGCTCCTGAAGGTAAATATGGACGTTCCGTCTCATCCCTGCCCTGAAAGGGCCCTCAGAGACCAGCGACCCCATCGTCTCACACCGAGAAAGGCGAGGCCAGGAGAGGGGCAGGCTCCCCACCGCTGTACCATGTCCTTTCGCCATAAATAGTTTCCCCAAGACAGTCCTGCGTGGAGCCTGTGCTGCCGACTCTCCCATCCACCTGCCTGCGTGAGTACGTTTCTTCAGCTCGCGTATTCCACCGCCCATCGGACCTTGCCCCTCCCCCATCTACCCAATTTCAGTCAGTTGCCCGGTTGCCCAAGCCAAAACCGAGCATCAATCACACTTGATATCTTTCTCTCTCGCACTTCCCCACTCAATTCACCAGCAAATCCTAGGGCTCTCCCCTCAGAATGTACCCAGAATTTCTCTCTGCTTCTTACCACTCCGATGACTGCCAGCAAGCCACCGTCACCTCTCCCTTGGGATTCTGCGGCAGCCCACCCCACCCCACCCCACCCCACCCGGACTAGATTCTCTGGCTCCACACTTACTCTCCTGGAGTCTTCTCTCCACACAGGAGCCAGAGGGAAGTTTTAAAACCATAAATGAGATCTCATTGCTCCACTTCTCACATGAAGGGCTCCAATGACTGTTCACATAAAGTCCAAGCTCCTTGCCATGTTCTGTAAGATCCTGCCCACCTCTCCTATCACTGTCTCAACTCGCTCTGTTGTAGTCACAGAGGCCTTCCTGCTGGACCGAGAACACATCCAACTCATTTCTGCCCCAGGCCATTTGCACTTCCTGTTTTCGCTCTTAAAATGCCCTTTACCCACAACTTGGCATGGATGACTATCTCACTCTCTCCGGGTTCCGATTGAACTGACCTTGACCACTCTCTAGAAAAGAGTGTCCCCACATGAAATTGTTATACATTAGTTTATCGTGTGTGTTCCGCCTGGTACTTAACCTCCACAGGATAGGACCTTAGACTAAGGTCCTGGCTTTATTCAAGTGCCCAAAATAAGATCTATTACAGCCGAAACCGGTTTGGCTCAGTGGATAGAGCGTCGGCCTGCGAACTGAAAGGTCCCAGGTTCGATTCCCGGTCAAGGGCATGTACCTTGGTTGCGGGCATATCCCCAGTAGGAGATGTGCAGGAGGCAGCTGGTCGATGTTTCTCTCTCATCGATGTTTCTAACTCTCTATCTCTCTCCCTTCCTCTCTGTGAAAAATCAATAAAATATATTTTAAAAAAAAAAAGATCTATTACATACCAATTGCATATCACAGTATTTTTTTTATTATAGACTAGAGGCCCGGTGCACAAAAATTTGTGCACTCAGGGGTCCCTCAGCCCAGCCTGTGCCCTCTTGCAGTCTGGGACCCCTCGGGGGATGTCCACCTGCTGGCTTAGGCCTGCTCCCTGGGGGATTGTGCCTAAGCTGGCAGTGATACATCCCTTGGGGGATGTCCACTTGCCAGCGGGCTGAAGCTGCAGTTGAACATCCACAGAGCTGCTGAGGAGGCAGGAGAGGCTCCCACCATCGCCGCTGTGATGCCGTCAGCCTGGCTTGTGGCTGAGCAGAGCTCCCCTGTGGAGTGCACTGACTACCAGGGGCAGCTCCTGCATTGAGCATCTGCCCCCTGGTGGTCAGTGTGTGTCATAGTGACCAGTCATTCCCAGTCGTTCTGCTGTTAGGGTCAATTTGCACATTACCGCCCTAACGGGTTTGGCTCAGTGGATAGAGCGTCGGCCTGCGGACTGAAGACCCAGGTTCGATTCTCGTCAAGGGCATGTACTCTGGTTGCGTACACATCCCCAGTAGGGGGTGTGCAGGAGGCAGCTGATCGAAGTTTCGCTCTCATCGATGTTTCTAACTCTCTATCCCTCTCCCTTCCTCTCTGTAAAAAATCAATAAAATATATTTGGAAAAAAAAATTGCATGTGCACATTACCCTTTTATTATATAGGATAGAAGCCTGGTGCACGGGTGGGAGCCAGCTGGTTTGCCCTGAAGGGTGTCCCGGATCAGGGTGGGCAGGGAACCCCCAGCTCCCTATGATCGCCCACGCCGCCCCTGCTCACGATCGCTGGCTCTGCCCATGCTCAGGCCTAACACCTCTGGCCAAGGCATTAGGCCTGGGCAAGGGACCCCCAGGACCCCACCATCATCAACTCGGCCCCTGCTCCCTGCGATTGACGGCTCCACCCTAATGCCTCTCACCCAGCATTAGGCCTGGGCAGGGGACCCACAGCTCTCCAAGGGACCTCCTGCTCCACCCTTTCCCAGGCCTAACGCCTGTGGCCAAGGCATTAGGCCTGGGCAGGGGACCCCAAGCTCCCACCATCAGCGACTCTGCCCCTGCTCCCCATGATCACTGGCACCGCTCCTGCCCAGGCCTAATGCCTCTGGCCGAGGCGTTAGGCCTGGGCAGGGGACCCTCCCAGCTGCAGCCGCCCCCTGATCGTGGGCTCCGCCCCTGCCCGGCTCCCATCGCTGGCTCCACCCCTACTTCCTGCTATCACTGGCCAATGCGGCAAAGGCGCAGGATTCTCCGATCATGGCTGGGGGGCAAGGCAAAGGCGGACCTGGGGGCCGCCTTTGCCCTGCCCCCCGGCTCTTAGCTCCCCCCTGGGTTTCCGATCACTGTCAGTGCCAGGGGGCTTCTTCCATGCTTTCCCTTTTGCCTCCCTGCATTGTGCCTACATATGCAAATTAACCGCCATCTTTGTTGGCAGTTAACCGCCATCTTGGCTGGTGATTAATTTGCATATTTTGCTAATTAGCCAATGGGAAGGGTAGCGGTCGTACGCTAATTACCATGTTTCTCTTTTATTAGATTAGATTTTTATTGATTTCAGAGAGGGAGAGGGAGAGAGAGAGAGAAACATCAATGAGAGAATCATTGATTAGCTGCCTCCTGCACGCCCCCTACTGGAGATCGAGCTCGAAACCTGGGCATGTGCCCTTGACCGGAATCGAACCCGGGACCCTTCAGTCCACAGTTCGGTGCTCTATCCACTGAGCAAAACTGGCTAGGGCTCACAGTATTTCTTGAATGAATGAATGAATGAATGAGACAACTAGCATATAAAATTTGGGACAATCCACAATTGCTTGAGAAACAAGTTGTGGACTTACCATACCACAGGCATGCGCGTCATTTCTCAGCACATGGTTCTCACAGAGACAATTTTATCTGTGATGAATCTATTAAAGAGCCATGGCGCTTGCGAAGGAGAGCGATAATAGAATATTAGAAATGCATTTTGTGCAAGGAATGCTTGGAATTCTGGTTGGTCTCTGTTTTCCTGTGGCACATCTATGGATCATACAGGCTCAGACCCCGGCGCCTTCCCTCATGTGGCCCCTGGCAGAAAGGCGGGCCAATTCCTAGCCGTGGACGTGTTCCATCCGTGAGAGGTCTGTCTCTCCAGAAGCCACGCTCCCGGTGGACCTCCGGGAACGCCTGGCAGAGAGGCCTCAGACCTGCAGGGGGAGCTGATGGCACGCGTCCATTCTGGAAAGCCTGGGGAAACTGGGGCCCAGAAATCCAACTTTTCCTTCAAGTGGAACGGATTCAAGAGGTCACTGGATTTTATAAACACCCAAGATGTTCCCTTACTCCTGCCAGAGTCTAGAAATTGAAAGTTTTTCTAGACTCAAAATGTCAAGTGGTCAGATTGGGTTCATCCCGCCCGTGTACCGCAGGATCGTATCTCAGCGCTGGGGCCACTTCCTCCTCCTGGATGACCCCTTCCACCTCGCCCACAGACATGGCCACCGTGGGGCCCCAGATGGTGGTGAAGGACACGAGTGCCCAGGACACTCGTCTTTGAACTTCTGCCTGGAAGCACAGAAGGCCGGCCCTCATCATGCAGAACCCGGTGGGTTCACCGAGACAACCCCAGAACGCTGCCTCAGGCAACTGGAGAGATAGCAAGACATCATGGCCTTCCCGCCCAGGGATCTGCAATTACCAAACAACATGGAAGTCGTTCCATGAATAGTCCACTTAGGACACTCAGCGAGGCCAGAATTCATTCTCAAATCTGGCTTCTACTAGTAAGTGGTGTTAGGTAAGGAATATTCCGGTAATTTGGGGACTGGTTTCTTTCTTGTCTCTTCATTCACCTTCTGCAGTCAACCTCACCTGAAGACCAACCTTCCAGCAGCTCCTGGCCTTCTTCCTTCCCATCCAACAAAAACAGGGGCGTCTTTGTTTTAGCATGTCCCGCCAAAGGCTTGATCTTCACTCCGATTGGCTGCTTCAAGTGCATGGTCACCCCCAAGCCAATCACTGTGCCCAGAGGGATGGAGTGCACTGATTGGGCCAGCCAGGTCGTGTGTTCAACATCGGGAGCTGGGAGGGAGGATCTACTTCCTCTGAACCAGGTGCCCCCCGCACAGGGAGCAGCAGGGATGGATGCCCGGAGCCACCCAGGTGCTCATCACGTTCACTCTGCTCTGTGTGCCCCACACATTGGTCAGCAGCTCTATGAAGGCACCGGCCATCCTTTTCGGTATTTTATTTTCGTGTCTGTGCCTCCCTAGAAAACTCCATGGGATCAGAGACTGCCTGCCTCAGATTGAGGTCTCACGAAGCTGTTCATATAGTTAGTGCTTAATAAAGTTTTGTTGATGTGAATTCCATTTTTAAAAAGGAAATGAAGAAAAAAAAACTTGTTCTCATACTTTTAAATTCCCAAAGGGTCCAATTACGTTGTTTTCTGTACATTGTTTAATCCCTTCTCCGGTAAGCAAGGCTAATCTTGGGCTGAATCAAAGGCAGTCACGTGCTGTAACCTGAGACGGCTAGAACATTTTAGTCATTTATAAGCGGAGTCCGAGGCCCACTGCATTTTTGGTTAGTGAATGTGTGGATAGTTATAAATAGACACAGACAAACAGGAGGGCTGTGTGAGCCCGATTGGCAGGGCCCCTGGCTTTGGGCCCCCCAAATATAGCCTGCTGACAATCTGCCACGGGCATTTTTTGCGCACAGTTCATCATTTCAAGCATTCTGAGCAGCCATTCTGGGTATTTGTTCAACAGGACATTTTTTCCACTTTGCCTGTTGGCCAAATGTGTGGTATTTTTCTTTAAAAGAGAGATGAGAATCTCAGGCACAGATAAATATATCCCCTGGCACTTGACCGTAACAGAATTCTCTACAGAACTTCCGTCCCAGGTCCGAGGGATTGGCTGAAGTCTGGAAGCCCTGCAAGTCTCCCACACCCTCCCATCGCTCGAGCCAGTGGCGGGAACCCTGAGGAGAAGGCCCAGGCGTGGGCCACACACGCTGTTTCCATCGAACAGAGACAGACAGAAGAGGGAGGGTCCGGGGAGTCTCTTGACAAGAGGTGGGGCTGTGGGAAGCCTTCACCTTTGAGCTGCCTGGTGACTGCATGTAGCCACGCGTGCCGGAGCCCCCTCCCCGCCCCCCATCGGCGCCACACTTGTGCTGCCCGTGTTCCCCTCCCTTCCTCTCCAGGTCTTCAAACTCCTCCCAGCGGTCCCAGTCCACCCTCACTGCCGGGCTGGACGTGCCTGATTCTGTTGATCCCGACATTCTCCAACATGGCATTGGTCCATGCCCAAAAGGTCAACTGGACACAGAGTTCAAGGTCGGAGCAGACTTTCCCGTGGGCACCATGTAATCAGTGAGGGTTGAGACCCCTAGGCCAGACCACAGAAACCCATGCCACCCAGATGTGCTAGCGATATCCCGGGTGAGATATCACGTGGGGGTCAGCTTTCAAAAGAAAATAGCGTCGAGCGTCTTCAGTTAGCCCTTCGCCTTTGGCCTTGGCCTCCTCCTCCTGTCTCAGGTTTGGGGGGCGGAGGATGTTTAGAGGTGAGCCTCCATCAGCACGGTGAGAACAAAGGCCACATCGTCCTGAGTAGCTGGAACAGTCCGAGGCTGTCTGCTTCCCTCTTTACAAATAGAAAAAGGAAAAAGAGCCCTCACCGATTTGGCTCCGTGGATAGAGCATCGGACTGAGGGTCCTGGGTTCGATTCTGGTCAAAGGCACATACCGCAGTTGCAGGCTCCCAGACCCTGGTCGGGGCATGTGGGAGGCAACCCATCGATGTGTCTCTCTCACATGGGTGTTTCTCTGTTTCTCCCTCTTCCTTCCACTCTCTCTACAAATCAATAGAAAAAATATCCTTGGGTAAGGATTAACATAATAATAATAATAATGAAAAGGAAAAAAACAAACCTGTTGGAATAATCGACTACAGGCAGGTCCCAGTCCTAACCCGACTCCTGACGGTTATTTTTGTAGCTTCACGGGTATTGGCTTCTGATTGTAAATAACTTGGGGCAGAGGCTGCTTGATGACCGAGGCCACTGCTCAACCTTGCTGCTCTGCTGTCCCTGTTGTCATGCCCGGGCGAGGATGGGCTGGGAGGGGGGACAATGGGAGCACCTGACGCTGAGGCCGGAAGCAGGGCAGGAGAGGCCCGCAAGGCGCACGCTCCTTTTTTGAAATGGGCCAGGGTCCTGGCTCTCGGCTCTGGGGTAATCCCAGCCCACCAGGCCAAGGCACTCCACTCGCCATGTTCTTTCTTCCAGGAGCTGGGAGCAGCCTGAGGCCACACCCGCTCTCCTGACTCAGCTCCACCCACCCTCCCTCTGCTCCGACGGGAGGAGCCTGGTGCTCCCGTGGCTTCAGCCAGGCCCAGGCCTCCACTAAACCACCCGGCCCAGAGGCGGCCAGGGCAGGGGGGATCTGCTCGGGGAAGGGGCTCTGAGGGGCTCTGCGGAGCCTCGAACCCCAGCACCGAGAACTGTGCTGTATCTGGTCACAGGGCTTCGGCTTTCAGCAGCTGGGGCTTTGCAACAAAGGACAGTGGCTTTGCCAGGAACCCCAGCCTGAGTGACCGCTCTGGTGCTGGAGAGGAGACAGATCCGAGGCGACCTAAGGGCAGGAACAACCTGGATTACTTTTATGCTCTTTAATAATAGAGTGACGATCACTCTTTCCCCCCAGAGCGTCTCCCCCCGTATTAGCTCATTTAATGCTCACTCTGCCCGCTGAACCAGGAAAGGCTGGGGGTTATGTTCTCATGTAACAGAGGCTCAGGAAGCCCTGCTGACTTGTAGGATCGCACAGGAAGTCGGACATGGCTCTCCCACTAAAAGCAACGCCGGCAGCAGCCCTGTCATCCGGGCCTGCAGCAGGAAACACGCTCCCCCCAGAGCTGAGTCACCGAGGATAAACCAACTGCTTACAGAGGTCTGCGCAGCACGGAGGGGGATCGGGATGCGGGGGGGAAGCATCCTGGGGCCGCAAGAGCCGGAAAGGGCCTGCGCCCACCGGCCCAGAGGGGCAGAGAGAGGAGCAGTTCCTGCAATCGGCTGAGAGCTGTGTCCACGGGAAAGGGCCACCAGGCAGGAGCCCCCAAGCCATGGACACCCCATGGCCGTTTCCTCCCGCCCCCGCCCACTTCCTGCTGGTGCCTCTCATTGGCCAAGCCCACCTGGGAGCCAGAGGGTGTGCAGCGGTGAGGTCAGCTTCCCACATCTGAGAGCAGGTGGAGAAGAGTGGAGAGCGGATCTGGTGGGAAATGGAAAACGTCCAGCCATGATCTGCTGGGCACGTACCACGGGGCAGAAACTAGACCAGGTTGCGGGCTGGATCCCCCACAGGGGGCGTGCAGGAGGCAGCAGATCCATGTTCCACTCTCACGTGGATGTTTCTCTCTCTCTCCCCTCCGCTCTATCTAAAAGTCAATAGAAAAATCTTTAAAAAAGAACCTAAAAATCACTAACTCCAGAGATTCTCAGGTTCACCCTGGCGAAATGGGGAATCAATGAGAAGAGTGCAGTGTCTTTTTCCAAAATGTGAACACATGCAATTTAATCCGTCATTCTGGCTGAGAGTGGGTGCTGCTTCTTCACCCCCCCTTTTCTTTATTTGTTGCCCAAATGCCCTTTATGAAATAATGGGGAGGGTGCATGGAGTGTTGCCACGGGCTGGGCATAGTGCTAAAAGCTTTGCACAGTTTCTCTCATTTACCTTAAAAGGTAGATGCTATTATTAACCTAATTTTACTTCCAAAGAAACTAAGACGTGGAGACCCAGCTGGCACCGGTGCTGTCGGGCCACGGAGTCAGGACGGTAGGGGCGCCATCTGACCTCATCACGCACCTGCCCCTGCAGAGTGAGGGCGGTTCATACATGTTTACGTCCCTATCCCACAAAATTAACGTCTGGCAGCCTAGGTTGGGGTTTCATGCTTTAAAAAAAAACTAAAAAAAATAACCTGTGCCCAGCCAGCGTGGTTCAGTGGTTGAGCGTTGACCTATGAACCAGGAGGTCACGATTTGATTCCCGGTCAGGGCACATGCCTGGGTCTGGGCTCCATCCCCAGGGTGGGGCGTGCAGGAGGCAGCCGATCCAGGATTCCCCCTCATCATTGCTATTCCTCTCTCTCTCCCTCTCCCTTCCTCCCTGAAATCAATACAAATAAAAAATACAGCTTGTCCTGGTCTGGAGACCCAGCCATTGAGGTGCCCTCTGCCCTGTTGGGCAGGTGCCAGGAGCGGCTGTTGAGTCCCCCCAGGTCCCCCAGCAGGTGGGAAGCAAACTCAGACAAGGAGAGGGGCTGGCCTGGCAGATTTCCAGCATCTGTGGGGCATGAAAACGTGAGCATTTCCTCCGACCCGGACAAAGGCGGCTTAGAGAAAGGGCCGCTGCCAGAAATACCTGCAGAAAACCATTCTTCCAGCCTCTGCTTCTCCAGGACATCCTGGCCTTGACACTGAGCTCTGCAGGCACCTCCGGGAATGCCTCCACATTCCTGAGCAGAGGGGCATTTCCAGGCCCCGCTGGCTGCTCCGGAGGCTGCTCTGGAGGCTGCCTCTCAGCAACAAAGGAGTATCTGGGGGCACTTCCCCCCCTCCCCCTGCAGGTACCTCCTCCCACTCAAGGAGCTGCCTGCCAGTTGGCTGTCTCCATGGTGAAGGTGAGATGGTTTCCATGGCAACAGCAAAGGAGCGCTTGCTGGTTTCCTCGGTGATGATGAGGAAGGTGAGGCAGTCAGGCTCAGAGGGTCTGTCCCTGACCCCAGCTCCCACCCTGCAGAGGTCCCCCCCTGCGTGGCCTCCTGGGTTCGGGCCTTGTCTGACAACAATGACAGTTTTACAAGTGAGAGACTCTATCCAGGACAGTAGAGCAGTGCTCTGCGGAGGCTCTGGGTCCACGATGACTTGGTTTGGCCACATTGTTTCACCCTGTGGGCTCCCCGTTGCCTCATCTGTAAGATGAGTCGAATAAGAAGCTCAACCTCTTATAGGTGTGAAGAAATAAATGAGAGTGGCAGTAAAGTGTCACTGTTATTAGTAGCCTAGAGGCCCAGTGCATGAAATTCATGCATGGGTAGGGTCCCTAGGCCTGGCCGGCGATCAGGGCTGATCTGTGAGGTGACTGGAGGGGCGATCGGGGGGGGGCCCCCCTGCTGGTACCTGCCTTGGCTGGTCTGGCACTGCCTGCTCGCCGGCCCCCCCCCACTGCTGCCACCAGCTGGGGGGAGCCCCCCCTCCCCCGCTGGCACCCACCTTGGCTGGCCTGGGGCCTGCAGGCTGGGGGCAGCTCCTGCATTGAGCGTCTGCCCCCTGGTGGTCAGTGCGCATCATAGTGACCGGTCATTCGCCATGCAGTCGATTTGCATATTAGGCTTTTATTATAGTAGTATAGGATGGGAACTTCATGATCACACACTGATTAGCCATTATTATTCCGGTGCAGAGAGAGGTAAGTGGGATTTATTAAGACCATTTTAGAGATGAGGAAGCTGGAGATCAGTGAGTGACTGTCGGCATGAGTCCCAGCATTGCTAAGAGGCAGGGCTGGAGCGAGACAGCAGATACTGGGACTCCCAGCTCTACTCCACTACCCCGTCCTCTTGCGCAGTAGACACCCACCACTTCCCTTGTTTCCCTGCTCAATCAAAGACCCTGAGCGCTAAGGAGCTCCTCCTTCCCCATGTCACCCTTGGTTTGTACCGTAAGCCTAGACCAAGTCAACACAAGCATGGTTGTCAGAGCAATTCATAAGCACAAGACAGGAATAGTGAATTAATTTAGTGAGGTCTTCCCACCCCATAAATGGCTGAGATCAGTCTAGACTGAAGTCTGGAATGCTTCGGTTTCATTGACTGGTTTTGGCATCACGTAGCCTCTGATGGCATTCCTGAGTCATGCAATTTATGAATTACTGAGGTGTTACTCGTGTGATCTATCAGTCATTTAGGACACGAAACACCCTTCTGGAAACATACTGCTGTAGGACCAACCAGTCTTGGAATCAAATCTTAAATTGCATTACAAACTAGCAACGGGATTTTGCAGGGAGTTAATTAACCTCACCGAGCATCAGTTTTCAGATCTGTAAAATGGACATATAATAATGTCTCCTGCAAAATTTGTTGTGAAGTTTAGAGATAAAGCGCCTGGTACATAAAAATTATTTGACAACCAATAGTCTCTCTTATTTTTTTTAAATATATTTTTATTGATTTTTTTACAGAGAGGAAGGGAGAGAGATAGAGAGTTAGAAACATCGATGAGAGAGAAACATCGATCAGCCGCCTCCTGCACATCTCCTACTGGGGATGTGCCCGAAACTCAGGTACATGCCCTTGACCGGAATCGAACCCGGGACCCCTCAGTCCGCAGGCCGACGCTCTATCCACTGAGCCAAACCGGTTTCGGCGATAGTCTCTCTTATTAAACACAGATGGTCGCCTCCCGTTTCACAGTTCATTGTATTTTCACCTCTCGGTGGTCCTCCGTTGGGATGTATGATCCATGAAGGCAAGACTACACCCAGGTGAGCTCAGGAAACGTGTGCAGATGTCAGCAGAGGCTCTCGGTTGCCTCACTTGCGTTGCAGGGGACCTCGGGGGCCCCAGGATTTTAACCTGCAGCAGAACCGTCGCTGCCTCGGTCGGGGAGCGCAGTGAGCTGCCTCGCTGGAATCTGCCACCGGGGGGTCTGCAAGGCTGGCTGGCAGTGCCCACTTCAGGGCTGTCCATCAGATCCACGGGCGGGTCCTGGCTGCAGGCTTGTACTGCATGGTCGTCCCCAGCATCCATGCCTAATTGCATCAGAGGTTAATATCCCACTAAAACCCACCAATAAAATTGTATCCCCAGGAATTTAGGATTGAGTCCAAGAAAGAGCTCAGTTAGTATCTTGATATGCTTATACAAGAAAGCCTGGAATGGACCATTGGTTATTTGCCATCATGAGGCACTTGGTCTGGAGAAAGATGCACACACATGCACATGCATGCAGAAGCACACACACATATGCACATACACATATGCACACATGGACGCACACACACATGCACACAGACTGATAGACTGATGCACAGATGCAGAATTCAGGGACAGAGGTCCCAGAACATGCGTCTGATCCCTTGCTGGGTCCTCGCAACATTTCCGACCTTAGGTTGTGGTAACACCTTAAAATAATCTCCCCTCCCGCCTTTTCTGGCTTCTGTTGTTGTTTGACTAGGTCCAGTTCATTTCTGTCACTTGCAACCAAAGAATCCTAAGCCATGTGCTCCCTTTCAGCAGGAGGCACAGTGTGGCGGGCAGGGCGGATACTGTGATCCCCCTGCAGGAGTTCAGCTGACCAAGGTCCTAGTCCTCAGACTTTCATTAATAATAATAAAGTAACTCCCACCTGCTGAGCAGAAGGGCCATGACCTTTTTTCATCTCAGATCCTCTGCAGCAAGAACACCCTGCAGAGGCAAGCAGACACCAGCTCCTAAGAGCCCAGCAACTGCATTTACTTAGCTCTTGTCTCCAGCCGATGCCTGATCAGCTCACTCCCCTCTGGGGGCAGGAAGACTTGGAAAGCAGATGATGAAGCGCAGCCATGGCCTGGTTTTTGGACTAAATTGGTGGCTGTGGGAGTTGTGAGCAGCGAGTCCCTCTGGGCCGGAAGCTGTCCGATGAGGGCTTCACCGTCCATGAGAAGGTCCTAGGGGCTTGGGGGGCCACAGAAGACCCGCCACCCCCAGGAGCCTCAGGAATGCGAATTCAGAAGCCGCTGAGGGGATGGCTCGGTGGCGGCGCCCCTGAAGCCAGAGGCACACCAGGGAGAGTGTGGTGGAGCGCTGGGAGAAGGGTGCTGGGAGAACAGGGCCGGACAGGGCCGCTGGTCCAGGCCCTGAGGCTGTGCGGAGGAGGGAGGAGGCTGTGGTGCTGGCGTGGGCTGGCCCAGGAAGCAGACCTGGAGAAGGGTTTACGGACAGGCTGTTTGTTAAGAGGTGTCACTGCCAGCCCGGCTGGCGTGGCTCAGGGGTTGAGCATCAACCTGTGAACCAGGAGGCCACAGTTCCATTCCCGGTCAGGGCACATGCCCGGTTTGTGGGCTCGATCCCCAGTGTGGGGCGTTCAGGAGGCAGCCGATCAATGATTCTCTTTCATCATTGATGTTTCTATTTCCCTCTCATTTCCTTTCAGAAATCAATTATATATATATTAAAGTGTCACTGGTACCCTCCCCTGGGAGGGGAGAGGAAGGAGCAGGATTGGGCAGAGGGAGAGGGGGCCGCAATGACCTTCATGGTCGTCTCCCTGTGGACAGAGCTGACCACGCCTTTGTTCCATCCCTATTGGACGCAGCCAGCCCAGAAGGGCAGGCTCTGAAGGGGGACAGCCGAGTGTGTCTGATGACAGTGTTCCCGGCCACGACCGAGGCGAGTCCTCTGGGGAAGGGGTCTGGGTGATGCTTAAGTGTCCACTAACGGTCGCCGTGCAGAAGGCAGGGCACAACCCAGTCAGAGGGTCACAGAAGCCTGTCTAGCACACCGTGCAGCTGTGCAGGGTGCTGTGGGCTCCGCCGCTATCCCTCTGAACCCACAGTTATGAGGCGCTCGCCCGTGCCAGCCTCGCCAAGCCCTCCATGAATCCTCAGTCCAGCGATGCACACACAGCAGCAGGGTCTTACCCACCCAGGTGTGAGAGACATCAGCCCACGGAGGCGGGGGAGCCTAGGGTTTAACTAAACTAAGAGATAAAAATTTTTTAAATATATTTTTATTGATTTCAGAGAGGAAGGAAGAGGGAGAGAGAGATAGAAACATCAATGACGAGAGAGAATCATTGACTGCTGCCTCCTGCATGTGGAGCAATCGAGCCTGCAACCCAGGAATGTGCCGTGGCCGGGAATCGAACCGTGACCTCCTGGTTCATAATAGATTGACACTCAGCCATGGAGCCACGCTGGCTGGGCTCAGAGATAAAGTTTTAACAGGTAGAATTGCCACCAAAATGGGCATCTCCTACTGGGGATGTGCCCGCAACCAACGTACGTGCCCTTGACCGGAATCGAACCCGGGACCTTTCAGTCCGCAGGCCGACGCTCTATCCACTGAGCCAAACCGGTTTCGGCATCTGAGCAGAATCTGAAAGTGGCAACCCCAACACCTACCTTACGGGGTTGCTGGGAGATTAGAAAGCTAACACGCAGGGCAGGCACCGCCCATGGCAAATAGCGAGGGTGCGGAGGAGGTGGGCTGTTTGGCTTTCTCTCCCTGATCGCCACTCAGCCACCGTGCATGTCGTAAAAGTTACTGTTCCAACCAGAAGGGCCATAAACTCTGTTTACTCAGCCGACTGAAGCCAGGTGCCAGGTGGGGGCCCACAGGACCCACGCTCGGTCCGAAACCTTTGGAACACACGGGTTGTTCCTCGTCTGGTGACGGCTGTTACCCTGGGCCTAGGGCCCGGGACGACCTGCATGTGGGTTTCTGGAGCCCTGGTCACAGCTGGCCACGACCTGTTGGCACTCAGTCACCCTGAGCGGCACTGGCCAGGCAGCAGCCTTGTGAAATCTGGTGAGCAGCTAAGACCAGAAGTCCCAGCACACACACACACACACACACACACACACACACACACTCACACACTCACACACGAGTCTTCCAATGGACAGATTTTCACAGATAACCACCTGCAAAACCGGCAGAGGCTCAGATTTAAAAAAACAAATACACACATGTAAGTGCATGGCTATGCATAGGGTGTGTGTGTGTGTGTGTGTGTGTGTGTGGTGTTTAATAACCTGTCAGCCGTCCACACTGGGTCTGGCGGTGAGGCCCCGGCACCTGGAGTGAGTGCCCGAGGCTCAGTGTAGGTGAAGCAGCGTCCTCGCTGGGCTCCGCCAGAGCTGTCCTAGCAGCACAGGGACATCAAAGGCAAGGCCCTCCTTGAGTTACGCCGTCCCCCAGCGACCTCTGTCTTCTGGAAACGCCCCACCAGCCTCCTCCGCTGGAACAGCGCCCCGGTCTTGGGGAACAGTGAGGTGCAGGCCATGCTGCATCCCATAGCCCCGTGTCTCCCTGACGGGGACACTCAGAGGAGGTTTGGCGGAGCTTCCTCCCAGGGAAATGTCAGGCTCTTGCAAATCAATTTGCATGCATTCTTTCGTCTGAAAAAAAAAAGAAGAAAAGAAAACTGTGTGACCCAATACTACGTTCCTCCCTTCGTTTTAGCTGCCAGGAAATTTAGACCCGAACTCGGGACCCTTTTACTACTATAGTAACCAGCTTTCTGGATCGCTGGGCTCCCGGATGTCAGAGTCCCGAGACTCCTTAGAGAACATGGGGTCCCATGCGTACCTACGGGAAATCGGGGTCCCCAGGAAGTCACTGCACTTCTCCCAGGTGACCAGTCACCCTGTCTCCCTGATACAGTTCATTCCTAAGTGTGTCCCTTCGCATCCTTGATACTGGAAAGCTCCTTGGTGAGCCCGGCCGGCGTGGCTCAGTGGTTGAGTGGCGACCTATGAACCAGGAGGTCACGGCTCCATTCCGGTCAGGACACATGCCCGGGCTGTGGGCTCAGCCGAGCGACGATTCTCTCTCATCATTGATGTTTCTATCTCTCTCTCCCTCTCCCTTCCTCTCTGAAATCAATACAAACATATTTAAAAAAATAAAGTAACAATTAAAAAGAGAAAGAAGAAAGGAAAGCTCCTTGCTGTCTTGCGGGAAGCACTGGGTGAGCACCCATCCGAGCTGGACAGAACAGGAGCAAGGGGAGGTCTTCCAGCCGCCCGAGCCTCAGCAAGAAGGCGAGCATCTCCGCTCCCCGCAGAGCGGAGCCAGCGGCTGTGGACACTGGGGAGAGGTGAGCCCTGAGAGTGAGGGAGCTGGGCGTCGGGGGAAGGGCCTGGTCTTGCCTCTTGACTTCGAGTCAAGGTGTATTTAGCCCAGGAGATGGTGCGACAGAGAAGCAAGGGACATGCCAGCAGGTTTGGTTCCCGGGGTTGAAATTTGGTGCCACCCTGACAACTGGTAAGCCATTATCTGGTCCTCCAACCCTTGGTCCCCAAATGCTAGGTCAGGGGGGCAACAAATTGAGAGGCAGGGGAGGGGGGTGGTGGGAGTGGGGGGTTGAAGCACAATAGAAATAATCAGGATGCTATAAAGAGGTTTTTAAAAAAATAACTCATTTGCTTTTTTCCCCACTGTGTGTTTTCTTTTTTGAGATATATTTGACATATATTAGTTTCAGGAGTACAACCTAATGATTCCATATACCTATACCTTAGGAACTGGTCACCACAATATATCTAGTTAACGCCCATCACGCCACGTGGTTACAAAATGTTTTTCTCTTGTGAGGAGACTTCTGGGATCTAGGCTCCCAGCAACGTTCACATGTACAACATGGTCTGCTGGGGCAAGAGGTTAACAGTAAAGAATTATCCTATATAATAAAACCCTAATGTGCAAATTGACCGAATGGCGGAACAACACACACTGACCACCAAGGGGCAGATGCTCAACGCAGAAACTTCCCTCAGCCCGCAGGCCCCAGGCCAGCCAAGGCGGGTGCCAGCAGGAATCCCCCTGCCCCCGCCCTCATCTCGAGTGCAGTAGCAGTAGCACGAGCCTCTCCCACCTCCAAGGCAGTGCTAAGGACCCCTCGGGCCTAAGCAGGCAGGCTGACATCCCCCGAGGGGTCCCAGACTGCGAGAGGGCACAGGTCGGGCTGAGGGACCCCCCTCACTGTGCACGAATGTTGTGCACCGGGCCTCTAATCATTAAATAAAACTGACTGGAGCTGAGCACTTTTCACATATTATCACTTATTTCTCTTCCTGACTAAATAGCATTAGAAACCTGGGGCTGGAGAAGTACAAGAACTGCCCAGTGTTGCATGGGTAATAAGTGGCTCCACAGGGGAGACAGACTGAATACCTGCAGCCCCCCCCAAAGCCACACACTGAGAACCTCCTCCCAATGGGATGGTACCCAGAGGCGGGGCCTGTGGGAGTGATCAGGGCGGAGGGTGGAGCCCTCAGGAATGGGACGCGTGTGCTTATGCAGGAGACCCCCGAGAGCTCCCTCACCCCTTCCGCCACCTGAGGACGCAGCGAGAGGACGTCCCTCCAAGAACCTGGAGGCGGGGTCCCACCAGACACCGACTCTGCAGAGCACCTCGATCTCGGCCGTCCAGCCTCCAGGCTGTGAGGGGACATGTCTGTGGGTGTGCCACCCGCCCATGGTGCCGTTACAGCAGCAGAACAGACTAAGACGTGGAGGCTCCATCCGGCTCTGAAACCTGTTCTCAGTCCACTTTATGTAAACATTTTTATTGATCTCAGAGAGGAAGGGAGAAGGAGAGAGAGATAGAAACATCCATGATGAGAGAGAATCATAGATCGGCTGCCTCCTGCACGCCCCACACTGGGGATCGAGCCAGCAACCCGGACACGTGCCCTGACCAGGAATCCAACTGTGACCTCCTGGTTCCTAGGTCGACGCTCAACCACTGAGCCACGCCGGCCGGGCTCCGTCCACTTTAAAGGAGAAGGAGACAGGCTGGGGGCAGGAGGCCCCTGCCCGGGGCCCACGAGCCCATCCCCGACTCTCCCCATCAGAGCACTGAGTTCCCAGAAGGTCCCATGACGGTTTTGGGAAGAACATTTATCACAGCCACGAGCTGCGACAACAAACGAGGCTATTTCAGACGTCCCAAGGCCTGGAAAAGGCGGAGGGAGGAGGGAAGCTGAGTTTAGCTGGTTTATTTCTGTGAATAGGAGACTGACAGCCATAGAAATATTGCTGGGAGTTCAGAGAGTCTTGGAAAGGGAAATATTTGTGCTTTATCATGAGACCCAGAAACTCCGGCAAAGCCCTAATCTTGGGTGGATTCTGTCTGCTTAATAGGCAAACTAATAATAAAAACAGTGGGGGTGGGGGGGGGAGCATTTCGCCCGTGACGAGTCACTGGGCCCAGCCCTGAGACCACGCCTGCCTGCCGGCGCCCTTTCTGGGTGGCTCCGAGCACCGAGGGTGGCGACACGTTTCATGGATGTTTGCAACCTGGAGGGGAACATGCAGTTCCCCAGGGAAGCTGGTGACCAGGCTCCTCGGAATCAGAACGTGCGCGGAGCCCTCCCCAGGCCAAGGATCCATTTCTTACCGAATCTGCTCATTTCCTTAAATGTCTCCTTCGCTGAAAACCCTGAGCTTGGGCAGCAATCGCGCGTTCAGTCACCATTACTCACGCCTGCCAGGGGAGCCTGGGACAGGAGTCAACCTGAGGGGGCAGGGGTCAGGGGCGCCCCGGGGCCAGGTGTGTCTGGGCCTGGGATCTCAGAGGCCGGATCCCCACATGCCCTCCAGCTCCCGGGCCCTGGGGTCTCGGGGACTGGCCCTTCGTTTTCGAAAGCTTTGTGCTCAAACATTCTTTAGCACAAATGTCCTAAGTGTCCAGCCAGCTGCAGTGGGCTCTGCAGAGAATTGCGAACCTGCCGCACTTTCCCACCAAGCTGTCTGGTGTCGGAGGAGGTTGTATGGGGGTCGGGTGGGGAGGGCAGGGAGGGGCTGAGAGGCAGGGGTCACGGGATGGCTGCTGAGGGGCTGCTGTTCACCCTCATTCTCCGCCTTGAGCCCTCACGGTTTCCTTCCCAAGTCGCTTCCCAGCCACCGCACCATCCACCATCCGCGCTTCCTGCCAGCCCTGTGCACAGAGCCGGGAGGCACGGGGCAGACACAGGCTCCCTGGGGGGGAAGCGTGGGTCTCTGAGAAAAACGCTGGACCTGATTTTCCTGAGGTTGGTTGTTTCTCTTTCTCAACACCTATATCACTTTTTAAAAAGGAGTTGTACTGAGATATAATTCACCTACCAGCAAATGTGCCCGTCTAAAGTGAATAACTCGCCCTGGCTGGTTTGGCTCAGTGGAAAGCGTGTTGGCCATGGACTGAAGTGTCTCGGGTTCGATTCCGGTCAAGGGCACGTACAAAGGTTGCAAGCTCAATCCCTGGCTCTGGTCGGGGGCATGCGGGAGGCAACCAATCGATGTGCCTCGCTCACATCCATGTTTCTCTCTCTGTGTCACTCCCCCCCCCACCCCCCCCCCACTCTCTCTAGAAATCAGTGGAAAAATATCCTCGGGGGAGGGTTAACAACAAAAATAATAGTAAAATAAAGTGTGTACCTCGGGGTTCAGTGTCACCAGAGCTGTAAAGCCATCACCACCATCTGATTCCACAATGTTTCATGACCCAACAAGCAGTGCCTACCTGTCAGCAGGCAGCGCCCATCCCCGCTCCCTGGGCAGCCTTTCTATGGTCCTACAGGGACTGTCCTCCTCAGCTCCCGCTCTGAACTGCAGGGGTGTAGGGATGGGAGTGTGGAACCTGCTTCCCGAAGGTTCTAGGGAAACTGCTGAAATGGGGAGGGGCTCTCCATGGCTCCCAGGCGCCCGCGGTGGGTGCTGATGCTGCGCCCGTTGGAGAACAAGGGGTCCGAGCCACCTGGCTGCACGAGGGGCCTGAAGGAAAGGCCTCTGGGCCAACGTCCCTCGCTGGAGCCCGACCTGGACCGAGGCCCAGCGTCCCGCCCTCGCCCCCCCACCCAAGTTTGCAGTCAGGCCTCAGACAGCAACGGTGACCTGAGGAGGCCCAGGGCTCCTCTTCTGTGTCCACGAGGCCTGTTGCTGCAGGGGGGTGGGGGGGGGCGGGCAGGCTGAAGGGGCTGGGGAGCTGGGCTGCCTCTTACCTGCAAAGAAGCTGACCTGATGCCCTTCGAAGCGGGAGGAAGCCCAGAGCTCGCAGACACGGCCGCTGCTCCACGGCCTCGCCGTCCTCCTCCGACGCCGGCTCTGGCTGGGACACCTTCCATGCCCTCCGCAGCCCTCCCTCTCCGTGGGTGGGAGAAAGGGGCCCTCTCCCTGCCTGGGGCCTCTCCCTGCCCGGAGCCCTGTGCCCACCCGGAGCTCTGCGGATGTCCTGAGGGCCTGGCTTTGCCCAGCCAGGGCTGGCCTGGGCTACCGTGTCAGGGAGGCACCCAGGACCAGCCTCACAGGGGCCTTTTCATCTTCGTCTCTCTACTTAGCAGCTGCTAGATATTTTCATTTAAAAAATTGTTTTAATCCTAATAGGTCATTGGGTTACATAAATGCAAGCCCTAATAGAACATTCTGTTATATAAAGATACAGGGATATTTCAGGGGCCAAAGGGCCGCGAGAGTCCCGGAACTAGACAGAGGGAAGCTGTCAGAGCCGTCTCGCTGGGTCCTGGGGGCATCGCCTGATGGTTCAGCGTTTGTCCCGAGTTCCGTGCTCTGTTTGCACGTGGCAGCGTAGCGCCCGCCCCGCGCCCGCCAGTACGGGCCGCCCACCCCAGGGCCCAGCAGAAGATGAGAAGCATCAGCTCTGAATCAAGAATAGAAACTTTGAGCCCAGTCGGTGTGGCTCGGTGGTTGAGCTTCAACCCAGGAACCAAGAGGTCCTGGTTCGATTCCCGGTCAGAGCACATGCACGGCTTGCAGGCTCCATCCCCAGTAGGGGGCGCAGGAGGCAGCCGATCCATGATTCTCTCTCATCATTCATGTTTCTGTCTCTTCCTCCCTCTTCCTCTCTGAAATCAATATATATATGTATTAAAATATGGAGAGAAAGACCCACATCTCTGAGTTTTGTGAGGGGAGAATGGGTGGTTGTTTGCATATGAAAGCGTGCTGTCCGCTCCAGGTGCTGTCTGCAGGCTGGTGACCAGTCTCCTTAGAGAAGTCGCCGCTGCCAGCTTGGCACTGACCCCGCAAAGCCAGCCGTGAGCTCAGGGCCCTCGGGGCCAGGAGGAGGAGGAGGGAGCTTGCAGCTCTGCTAGGGGGAGGCGCCCAGCACTGGGCAGCTGCAGGCACCCCGGCCGGAGGCTGCACCCAGCCCGGGTCAAGAGCCAGGGGGCAGCACACCCACCCCCTTGGAGAGGCCCCAGGCTGTTCACAGGTTGTCCCTGAGACATTAATGGCCTTCAGTGCTCCGCAGTGAGATGCGCCCCGTGGAGGCCTGGCCAGCATAAATAGGCCCCTTTATTTCCCTGCCTTCACGCTCCCGAGAAAGAACAGCAGAGCCGGGAAGACCGACATTCCAGGGATGCCACAGAGAGACCTCAAAACAGCACAGGGCCCGTCTGCCGGGGGAAGCACTTCATGAGAGAGACGGCTGCAGAGGAGAGGGCGGGCCAGCCAGACGGGGAGGGCCCGGCCAGCTCACAGAGGGCGCCCAGGCCGGGCCGGGCAGGGCGTCCCCCCCACCCCGCGCCAGTGTGCTCCCCCGACGTCGTGGTTTCTCTCCTCTAAAACAGTGGGCTTTTGCCATCATGTGTCCTTAGGAGTGGATTCCAAAGATATCTGGTTGCTCGAAAATCCACGGGTGTGTGGCTGGGATTAGTTCTAAGCAGAATCCTTTTCGAGTAAATAGGGTGTCTCTCCCAGTACATCTAGGACTGAGCCCTGCTTCTCTCCATAGACTTATTTACTTGGTGGGAAAAAGAAAAACTCTTTTTGGTCCTCAGGCGCATGGAGACACCAAGTTGCAAAAGAGGAAAGAGACGTCCCCCTGGAGTGGGAGGTGGTCAAGTCCTCCTAGCTGACCGGCATCTCCATGTGACTGGCATCTCCGTGTGACTGGCATATCCATGTGACGGGCATCTCCGTGTGACGGGCATCTCCGTGTGACGGGCATCTCCATGTGACTGGCATATCCATGTGACGGGCATCTCCGTGTGACGGGCATCTCCGTGTGACTGGCATCTCCGTGTGACGGGCATCTCCGTGTGACTGGCATCTCCGTGTGACGGGCATCTCCGTGTGACGGGCATCTCCGTGTGACTGGCATCTCCGTGTGACGGGCATCTCCGTGTGACGGGCATATCCGTGTGACTGGCATCTCCGTGTGACTGGCATCTCCGTGTGATTGGCATCTCCGTGTGACGGGCATCTCCGTGTGACTGGCATCTCCGTGTGACTGGCATCTCCGTGTGATTGGCATCTCGGTGTGATGGGCATCTCCGTGTGACTGGCATCTCCGTGTGACGGGCATCTCCGTGTGGTGCCTTTGGTTTGAGAACACAAAGGTGAAAACTCTGCAGATAGACTTTTTTATTTCTTTTTTAAAAACATATTTTTATTGATTTTAGAGAAGAAGGGAGAGATAGAAACATCATGATGAAAGAGAGCCATTGATCAGCTGCCTCGTGCACGCCCCCCTCTGGGGCTGGAGCCCGCAACCCGGGCATGTGCCCTGACCGGGAATCGAACCGTGACCTCCTGGTTCATGGATCAACGCTCACGCACTGAGCCACGCCGGCCAGGCAGACATTTTTCTTAATAACACTCTACACACACACGCACATGCACAGCCCAACCACTTTCTAAGTTTCAGTGAGTGGCACTTTTTCAGCCTGTTTCTCACCAAGTACTGGCACGGGGATGTGTGCCCGCCGACGTGACGGGGTCCAGGGCTGAGGTTGGGAACAGCTGCTCCGCTGCCCCGGCTTTGCTCCTTTCCAGTCTCAGAAAACAGGGTGGGAAGTGGGGGTTACTGTGACGCGGTGGAAGAGGGGGCCACAGCGTGTGTGGGCCCGTGTCGCCTATTTTGGGATTGGGACTTCTGAGTCACCCTCTAAATTAGACGCAGGTGTTCTTGGCAGAACAGAGAGCTGAGTGCTGTGGCCGAGGGCCCGGCACCCCCCCGCCCCGCCCGGCTCTGCTGTGTGAGGGTCCCAGAGAGGAAGAGACTGGAGGAGAAGCTCACAGGCGCTCTTAAGATTAGTCAGCACCCGAGGGACGTCTTTTTAAATTTTATTTAATTTATAGATTTTAGAGAGAAAGAAACATCAATTTGTTGTTCCGCTTAATGCATTCATTGGTTGCTTCCTGTATGTGCCCTGACTGGGGATCGAACCCACAACCTTGGATTATCCGGATGACACTCTAACCACCTGAGCTACCCGGCCAGAGCCCGGTGACATCTCGGTAAGGAGCACGTTGTGGCCATTCTTTGCCAAGGTCTGGTTTCAAATCCTGGGCCAGAAGCTTCCACCTCCTGATACATAGGGCAGCTCACGTAGCTGAAGTTTGTAGCCTATAAAAGAGTACTAACTCACAAACTGTAAGGTCGTTATACACCTGAAAGATGGGGAGTATTAAGTGCCCCACACGTAGTAGGTGCTTAACAAGTGATACATACTACTATTGGCATTCATTCTTCTTTTAAAAAAATATTTTTTTATTGATTTCAGAGAGGAAGGGAGAGGGAGAAAGAGAGAAACATCAATGATGAAAGAGAATCATTGATTGGCTGCCTCCTGCATACCCCCCACCGGGGATCGAGCCTGCAACCCAGGCATGTGCCTTGACTGGAATCGAACCCGGAACCCCTCAGTCCGCAGGCCGACGCTCCATCCACTGAACCAAACCAGCTAGGGCTGGCCCTGTGTGTTAGTTCTGTCTTCCATCCCACAGACCCTCCAGCTAGGCTCTTGGAGGCCAAGGACTGATGAATTCATCTCTGAAATCCTTGCAGGTGGGCATGGAGGCGGCCATCTGCAAATCCCATGAGCTAACTCCCCTGCTGTGGCTCCTGCCGCCACCCTGACCCTAGCCCGACACACACCATGGCCTGTGTTTCAGACATTCCTCCCGCATCACGGTGACGGCCAGCAGAGCAAGAGACAGACAGGAAGGAAGAAGCAGACCCCAAGGGAAGCCCAGCCTGTTCCAGTTTAGGTGCCAAAGGCGTCAATGAAGGGGCGGCCTGGGGACAGATTCCCAGGGAGGAGTCGGGTGAGAGCTGCAGGGGCTCTGGTTCCCTGTGGGCAGATGCCCTGCAAGGCCAGTGGGGGCTGTGGGGGTCCGGGTGCAAGTCAGGCTGAGGGCGTGGGAGGTAAGATCATGCTCATTCATTCAGTGCTGGGAGTACCTACTATGTGCTGAGCACTGGCGGAGGTGCCACAGGATGTGATGGAGAATGAGACAGAGTCCAGTGGGGATTTAGGGGGGGGAAAAAGTTCATCATCAAAATCGCTGGGACACTAGGAGTCAGAGCGAAACACCCTTGTAGCCACAGGAGGTCAGGGAAAGGCGCTGGGGACGCAATAACCAGCTGGAGCGAGGTCAGCTTGGAGTCTGGCCAGAGGAGGAAGGACATTCCTGACGGAGAGAAGGGTGCTCGCTCGGAAGGCAGGGAGCCTGGGCTGGAGCAGGGGAGTGGATACTTAGGGAGCTGGGGCTGGAGGGGACCTGCCCTGGGCGCCCCAAGGGAGTCTCCTGGGAGGGAGGGAGGGAGTGCATCCTCCCTGGGGGTGACAGTCCCGCAGCACCCAACCCAGAAGGGGGGGGGGTGCGGGGGGGGGGGAGCGAGAAACGGCCGCCTCCCAGGAGAATGGGGGGGGGGGACTGGAAGGAGCAGCTTCACCCCGGCCAGCTCGCCAGGCCTGTTCTGAACTTGGGGCTCATTAAGGAAGCCGAGCCCTTTGGCCGTCCCCATGGCAGCCAGAGGCCCAGACACCACAGACAGAGGCCACGCTGGCACCGGGGTCAGACTCAGGGTCAGGCTCCAGCACCAGTTGGAAATGCCCTCATTCCAGGCCCGGCCGGCGTGGCTCAGTGGCTGAGCATCGACCTATGAACCATGAGGATGGGGTTCAATACCCGGTCAGAGCACATGCCCGGGTTGGGGGCTCGATCCCCAGTAGGGGGCGTGCAGAAGGCGGCCAATCACTGATTCTCTCTCATCATGTTTCTATCTCTGTCTCCCTCTCCCTCTCCCTTCCTCTCTGAAATCGACAAAAATATATTAACAACAAAAAACCAAAAACATCGAGCCAGTCAGAAGTCAGGCATGCGGACCAGAGGGCGGGGGGACAGAGATGATGTCTGAGAGACGGTGACCGGAAGCCTCTTTTACTCTGTGGCCCGGGCACCCCCACTGGGCAGCTCAGAGGCGAGGACACCCACTCGGGCCTCCGGCTGCCTGGCTCACCGGCGTCCAGACGAAAGCGGAACAAAGCGCAGACGACGGAGGTTCCTGTTTCCGTTTCCTTACACTGTGTGCGCCTGTTCACTCCCAGAGGCCCTCGGGGACGCGGCCCTCGGCCACCCTGCGAGATGCCATGGCGGTGGCGACTTGGAAATCTGTCGCACGTCCCGCTTGGTCCAAGGGAGGAGCCCCGCGTCCTGAACCCACCGCCGTGCACGGGCCCTCCCCACGCAGGAGCGGCCTGGGCTTTGGTCGAGGGTGAGGGCGGGCGCCTGGAAGTCATGAGAACCTTCCAACCAGAAACTGCTCGCTGTGCCCCCGCCAGCCTCTGCCCTGGGCAGTGAGGGTTCAAAACACACACACACACACACACATGTGCGCACACACGCACACATGCATGCACACGCGCTCGCACACGCACACATGCACACACATGCACACACGTGCGCGCGCACACACGCCATTCACCTCATTGACACGGGACCGCATTCATTCACCTCCTTCGAAGGCGACAAATGGTTCCTTTCTCACAACAGGGAACCCCCTTTAATGAGCCCTCTTTTTCTTTTTCAAATCAGACAAACAAGCTGATAACAATGAAAACAAAACATAAAACAAGCACCTCCAATTACAGGAGCCAAGCCTGCGGCTTCCCAGTTCCTGCCTCACAGAGGAGTCGGTGAGGTAAGCGGTCCTGTCTATTTCGGTTTCCCAGGGAAGCCCCGCTTCCTTTTGACTTCCTGTAAACAAAGGACAGTGGTGAGCTCGGGGATTAGATAACCCGGCCTTTAAAGTCAGTGCAGTTTATCTGCGTGGAGATCTAAGAAATGACCACACTTTTTCCAAAACGGGACTCCTCAGCTGACAATGAGAATAACGGCGACATCACTTTATTGAGTCTTTACTACGTAACAGGCACTGACTAAGCATTTAGCAGACATGACAAATAGTGTTGACCGGCTGCATCTATTTCGCCCAGAAATCCCACTCCTGCGAATCTATTGCAAAAAGAGAACATTGTCTAACAAAGGGGTATGCGCGTGTGTGTGTGTGCGTGTGTGCGCGTGTGTGTTAGCATTGTTCACAGCGGCAAAAGCCAGACACAAAGTGAATATCAGTAAACACAGGACCAGGTGAAGAAAGTGTGTTATTTTCACATCACGACGTGTGCAGCCATGGAAATCAGAGCTTTACCGGACGAGTAGGGATGTCCAGAAGGTGCTGTTGGGAGAGAAAAGTCGGATGCATAGCATTCTGCATAAGAGGATCTCTTTTTACAAATGACCAAAAAGCCTTTTGTGTGATCACAAATATTCACTGAAGTGTATGTATCATGGGCTTGTCTTACTGTGGTCTAATGGAGAAAAATATGGACACACGTTCTCGATTATCAGCATGCTTATGTGGATGGGCCGTCTGCCTGGGTTTGGCAAGGAGCTGTGCCGTGAGAGCCGACTGGAGGGGAGGGAGGTCTTTAGAAATATTTGGGCAAGAGAATCTTGAAGACAGAGTCTTTCTTCTAATCTGGGTAGAGGGGAGGGGGTCTGGGCATTAAGCTTTGAATATTAAGGAAGGATGCCTTTATTTCATCTACCAAGCTGGAGACATGAGAAATTTCAATGACATGGACGTAGATACACATATGCGAATTACAAATCTGCCCATGGCAGGCCATGCTTAAATCCACCCCTGGCTTCCCTTGGGGTGAAGCCCGCCCTCCTGACGACAGACACCCCCCCAACCCTGAGCGACACTCTAACCACGGAGATACATCAGCTAGGGCACTTTTTAATTCTTAACAAAATAACGAGGATTCCATAAAATTGTATAGCTCTTCATAGTTTACAAAGTCCTGTAAAAAAAACAAAAACGGAGGAGCGATGTCTTTGTGGTTAAGCACCTGCCAAGATCGCTGGGCTCCGGCCCCAGGCCACACTGAGTCTGCCTCTGCCTCCGTGCCCTTTGCAGGGTACAGTGTCTGCCTGCAGACCGCAGGCAGCACAGTAACAGTGGTCAAATATTGATTCTAGGCTCACTCGTGGCAGCACTCGCATTTCTAATCAATAGCATCACTTCCTACTTCTAAGAATGTTCAGAAGGCAGAGACCAGACTTGTCAAACCTTGACAGCAGGGAGCCGATAAGATCTGAGGCAGCCTAGCCGCGGGGAGAACCAGAAGGTCCTGTGTGCACACACCTCAAGCTGTCAGTGACTCTACTCTACTTGTACAACGCTGGCTCTTTCCGTGCCCTTAAAGGTGTGGCTGCGGGCCTGGCCGGGAGCAGCGTCCTTCTGATACGCCCAGGTTGCGGGTTTGACCCCGGTCAGGGCACGTACAAGAATCAGCCAATGAGTGCATAAATGAGTGCATAAATAAGTGGAACAACGAATTGATGTTTCTTTCTCTCTCTCTCTCTCCCCATCTCTCAAGTCAATTTTAAAAAGTGTGAGTGTGGACAAAATAAGCAAACCCCTAATGCACTATGTCTGAACTTAATAAATATTTGCCACTGAATTAATGTGCCTCACGTTAAAAAATTCTCATATAGTGTTTCCGCATTAGCCAATGTTTCCATAGTATGATTGTTTAAAAATTAAATGTGTTTTCTATATAACAAGTCTATTCCTTCATGCTGTCATTCAGTGAAGAATGAATGCCCACTAGATGCCAGACACGTGGTTCCCCCACGACACAGCAGTGGACAAAACAAACCACCCCCAACCTCGGGGAGTTTGCATTCCTTTGGGGCAGGAGAGAAGTAACCAGGCGATGAGTAACATGTTGTATTAGGTGATAACTGGTATGAAGAAAAATATAGTAGGAAAGGAAGCTAAGCCCGGCCGGTGTGGCTCAGTGGTTGAGCATCGACCTATAAACCAGGAGGTCACGGTTCGATTCCTGATTCCCAGTCAGGGCACATGCCCGGGTTGCGGGCTCCATCCCCAGAAGGGGGTGTGCAGGAGGCAACTGACTGATGGTTCTCTCTCATCATTGATGTTACTATCTCTCTCCCTCTCCCTTCCTCTCTGAGATCAAGAAAGATTTTTTTTTAAAGAAGAAAGGAAGCTAAGGGGTGAGTGGGCTGCAATTCAAACCCAGGTGTTCGGGGAGGTGACATTTGAGCAAAGAACTGATAACAAGAACAGACTGTGAGGATACCTTGGGGGAAATCTCAACCTTCTGAACGAACACATAATTTTAAGAAGAACAACTTCCCAGGTGGCCTGTGCACACCTTGCCGCCTTCTAGGAGAGGGTGTGGCTGGTCTCCCGGGGCCTTGGCGAGTGGCAGTGACTGTGACTACCCGTGCTGGGCTGCGGCGTCCGCAGGGGTGGGGACCGCTGAGGTCGGGGGACTGTTTGCCCTCCACCCAATGGCCCGAATCTGTCTTCCTGTCGCCCTGGTCCCGTGTTGCCATCAGCTACTGCTTCCTGCTGACTCAGGCGGCGTCTCTGCACCGCCACCCACCTGCCATCTGCCGTGTCCTTATGTCCCTGCTGCGCTGGGACTGGGCCCAGGAGAAAAAGACTTGAGCAGAAGCCGCACCTTCAGAGCCGGGGTTTAGGGCGCCCGTCCTGCCGTCCAGGTGGGGCCTGTCGTGTTTGCGTCCTTGCGTTCCGTGCCCTTCCTGGCTCTGAGTGGCAGGTAACAGAACCCCTCACTTGGGAAATATCGCCAGTGAATGCCTCGTTTTCTTCCCTTTCAGGGCTCAGAGCAATTTTCTTTCTGATTTCAACAGATTTTCTTGCTGCGAGGCAAGTAGACGCAGAAGTGCCACCCATGTGACTGAGACAGACTCGATGGAGGGGTGTCTGCGAGGTTCCCAAGATGTGACCCGAGGGGCTCCCAGACAAGGGGAGGGGACCCAGAAACACAGCGGACAGGGCTGTCTTTATTGTTTTAACCAGCATGCCTCTTGCACACTACCCATCGACGGTCCCTTTCATCTCTCTCTCTCTCTCTCTCTCTCTCTCTCTCTCTCTCTCTCTCTCTCTCTCTCCCCCTTCCTCCTTCCCTTGTTTTCCCCTCCCTCTCTCCCTCTCTCCCTCCCTCTCTCCCAAATCAATGGGAAAATATATCCTGGGTGAGGATTAACAACAACAGTAACAAGTGGGGCTGAGTGTTGTCAGAGACCAGCCCGAGGCGGCCTTATCTGGATGCTAGAAAGTTTGGGGTTTAGCCCACCAGGCAGCGTTCCCCAGAGCACATTGGGGCGCTGCCGTTCTGAGGGGCATCGCTTGGAGTTGCTAAGCAACCAAAGGCTTTGGAAACATGCTGGGTTCCATGAGCCTGAACGGGTCCCTCGCCTCCAGGGCCTCTGGAGCGAGGAGGGGCAGAGCAGGCTGTGTTCTCCAAACCCAGGTGACGCCCGGTTTCTGAGGAGCATCTCACAGGACGGGTGTCTTCGGGGGACCCTGTGGTGGCTCAACAGGGGGTTTCGCCCACATTTTGAGCTGTAGAAGGACAGCGAAAACAGAGGAGCATTTTAGAAGGACTGCTGCTCAGCTGTGTGGGGTGTGACTCAGGGGCCGGGGCCTCCCTGGGGGACATCCACCAAGGGTGACGAGCCCTGTCCCTGGCTGCGAGGCGAGGCTGGCTCATGTCTAGTGAGCCCTTCACAGAGGCTCAGCTTGACGGCCGGCTGGCGGGGACGCCCTTTCATCTCCGGCCAAAGCCACACACAGGCCCAGCGCTGAGCAGCTGCCTGGGCTCGGCCCCTGCGCTCCGAGAGGCCACGCAAGGGACAGGGGTCAAGCGAGGCGTCGGCAAAGTGATGCCGGGAGGGAGAGGCTACTAGAGCCACCATCGGGTCTAACGCCTCTAGTTGACATATGGGGAAACTGAGGCCGGAGAACGCAGGGACATGCCTAAGCTCACACAGCTGCCACATTTCCAAATAACCCATGTGCCTTACAGTGGTTTTGTAGTATTATTCTTCCTGTTCATTTTTATCATTTTTCCAAGTCTTTTGCCTTCATACCTAGCATCCTTCTTGCTCAAGGGCCATTAACATTTTTTTCTTGGATGTACATTTTTGCAATATACCCAATGCACGAAAATTCGTGCAAGGGTAGACCTTCCTCCCCCTGGCAGCTTCCCTCCAGCACCCAGGACCCAGCTGGCTTCCCTCCGGCCCCGGCTTCGTCAGGAAGGATGTCCAGAAGGACGTCTGGTCTAATTAGCATATTACCCTTTTATTAATATAGATATATATATTGATTTCAGAGAGGAAGGCATGTGCCCCTGACTGCAAGCGAACCTGGGACCCTTCAGTCCATAGGCTAACGCTCTAGCCACTGAGCCAAACCAGCTAAAGCTGCTATATATATATTTTAAAAACTCACTTTCTTTTGATTATCTTGCCTTTGACTTTCCTGCAAACTAACAGACTGTTAAATGCAAGTCGGATAATGACAGGAACAAGCCCTTTGCCAAGATTTGAACAGTGCCCAAAATAACTCTTACCAAATGGCTTCCTCCCCCGATGCCTTTTCCCTGGTCCTAATTGGACAAGTGACTTTCAAAGAAACGAACTGCTAGAGGAACGGGGCAGCTGCCACCAGGAGAGGCAGACAGGGACCTGGTGGCGAGTCGGAGGGGGGAGCAGAGGAGACTGTAAGCCTGAAGAAGTCCAAAGTCTTCCCTTTACAACGACGGTTCCTCAACCTGGCGTTCAAGGTCCCGGAAGTCCCCACAGGCCACTTCTGTTCCAAGCAGGTGTTTATTCTTAGTCACCAGGATTGGCTGACCTCCCCCTCCTCCGTCCCCGCAGCCTCTGCTCACCGGGATGTCCTGCTGTCCAGCTCACTCGGTGCTCACGTGCCACCTCTGCCCTGAGTTCCGCCGCTCCGACTGCGTCTCTCCAGAATGTTCGTCCCTGTCCAAGCCGGACGGCCTCTCAGGGGTGAACTCCGACCCTTTGGTTTTATAGGAGAAAAAAAATAGAGGCACAGAATGGGAACCTGAGTTGCCCGAAATCACACAATTCACAAGTGGTTGAGCATTGACCTATGAACCGGGAGGTCACGGTTTGATTCCTGGTCAGGGAACATGACTGGGTTGCAGGCTGGATCCCCAGTGTGGGGCGTGCAGGACGCAGATTCTCTCTCATCATTGATGTTCCTCTCTCTCTCTCTCCCTCTCCCTTCCTCTCTGAAATCAATAAAAAAAATTTTTAACAAATGGGAAAATTGGGACTCAGTTTTCCTGATTCTTGACCCATGACCATTTTATGATGTCAAGATAGTTAATACTATCTATTACATCCACGTACCACTTAATAAGAATGATAATAACCAATGCTTTTGGTGGCTAATACATTAACATGTTGTCATTAATTCCCATAAGTATCCATCCATCCATCTACCCACTCATTTGTTCAAACTCACCTGTTCACGTATTGAGGCCACGTTCAAGCTCAGTGCTGGATACTAAGGACTGCTACCCCCATTTCGCAGTGGGAGGACCCGACTCTGAGAAGTTCCATGACTTGTGCTGATGTACTGAATGAGTCGGGTCTCAACAGGGACCAGAATGGATTCAGGTGGTTTCCATGTAGGAACTGTGTGCCGAGGTGTAGACAGGATTGAGGAAGACCAGGCCTATGGAGGCGCCCAGTCATCTCAGTGAGAAGCTTGGGCCACCAGGGCCAAGGGAAGACCCAGTGCTCCCGGAGCCATGAGGACGGGAGGCAGCGAGGAGGGGCTGTAGGTTCTGGGTGCAGAGCTGCTGCGAGAGGATGAGCCAGAGGGGAGGGGAAGAAGCCCCGCCCTCCTTCCGTCTCTTTCCAGGGTCTCCCTTTGGCTGAGCCCAACCAGAAGACAGAGGGCAGGGGAGCCCAGGGAGGCGGTCCACAGAGGTTAGCCCCTGGGGCGTAGAGCAGGTGGACAAGGACCCCAGACCAAGCAGAAGTGCCAGCTGCTCCGTGGGCGAGCTAGGATGCCAGCTCTACCTTCAGACTCCAGTCCTGTGCTTTCTCCTGTACCGGGCGGCGTGCTTGCGTTATGGCCTTATGTTCATTCATCATGTTCATGCATCTAGTCAACCCCTCATTCCGCAGGAAGTGAGCTGAGCACTTGCTCCTTGCCCGGCCCTGTGGTGTGCCTATCTCCCTCACCAAATCATAAGGGCCATGACGCTGACTTGTGTATCTCCGAGCCCCCAGCCACAGTCCGTGCTGCGCGGTAGGCACTCCGCCATCTGCTGATGGGTGGGAGCTCTGTGGAGGACCACTGTGCTTGTGGCTGCGGTTTGCTTTTTAGGACCGCCATGATTCTGGGTGTGGTTGTTGCTGTTTTAGGACCATTAGGAGGGGCACTAAGAGATGCTGCCCCCGACGGAGCCCTTAGAGCTGCTCTCCTCGGAGGCTGGGAGGGAGATTGGTGCACTCACGCCTGACACTTTCCTGTCGTCTTGGAACGAGGGTGTGGGTTATATTTGAGGTCTGAGGCCCTTATGCTCTGGGAATTCCCACCACTTCCAACAACAGCGAGTGGTGATACTAGTGTTTCCCTGCCAGAGTTTCTGCTCTGCGGGCCCCTCCCAGCTCCCAGCTCCCCGCTCCCAGCTCCCAGCTCCCGAGGGCTGCGCTGCTGGGGAGCAGAGGAAAGAGGGGCCTGCCCCTTCCTTCACGTGTGGCTCACATCATCTCTGCATCGGGCGATACACGGCAAAGTGTGAGTGGCTTTCCTTTCACGTCCTGCTGGGCTACAGCAAACAATTCTTGTGTGTGAACAGCCCAGCCCTGTTAGTGAGAATGTCAACAGGGAAGGGAGAGGCTTGAGGGATGTGGTCACTGGCTTTCAGCTTCTGGTGGTGCCACAATATACTGTGTGTGTATATATATAATTTTTTTTCTGGAAAAGTGCAAAAAAATTACAAAGACTATCCCTTCTGTTTTTTTGTTTTGTTTTTTAATGCAGCCACTTTTATCTTCCTTAAGATACATGTACAGTATTCAGATCTTCGTTCCTTCACTGGTGAAGCCAGCAAAACCTGGAGGTCGTCCCAACATGTCCCCTTCCCTCCTCTCCCAGGCCCAGAAATGGAGCTGGGAACACAAGCAAGACTGCAAGGGCGCCAGGGGTCGGATGTGCGTAGCGCCTCACACACATTTCCTTGTCTTACCGAGAACCAGCTCCGTGGGCGGTTAGCTTTTACAGGCGAGGAAGTGGAGTGCAGCAAGGCGGTGACTTGCCCACGGACACCGAGCCCCTCAGTGGTGGCGCCGAAGCCTGACTCCAGGTCTCCTGGGTCCAACCTCCATGGTCTCCGGTGGGCCGGCTGCTCCGGGGAAGGAGGAACGTGGTGATCTCTTCCGTGGTGATCAGACGGGAACCTCACCACCAGGTGCCCTCAGGTTCACCTGCTTCCAGGAACCACTACAGAAGGACCTGGAAGAAGTGGCCACAGAAGACCCTGCCGATGCCCAATGTCAGGGACAGAATCAAACTCCCGAAACCTGATTGGGCCACATTGCAGGGCTCGGGACGCCAGTGCTTCCTGCAGCCAGAGGGGCTCGCAGCTTCCCCGGTGCTGGGCTACCGGCCTGCGCCTTATGAAATGCCCTTGTTTGTCTAAAAAGAAAGGTTTTTTTCCTTGACCTCAGCCTGGGCCACCCTCTTCTCCTTTGTCCCAGTTTTCCCAGCTCTATTCATCCTTTTAGATTCCACCAGAATTATTACTTTTTAAAATATATATATATATTTAAATATATTTTTATTGATTTCAGAGAGGAAGGGAGAGGGAGAGAGAATCATTGATAGGCTGCCTCTTGCACGCCCCCTACTGGGAATCAAGCCTCCAACCCAGGCATCTACCCTGATCAGGAATGGAACCATGACCTCCTGGTTCATAGACTGATGTTCGACCACTGAGCCACCCCAGCCAGGCCAGAATTATTTCTTTCTTATACACTTCCCCTGATCTCCATCCGGACGAAGTCTCCCGTTCTAATTTGCTTAGCCTCTTCCAGATTCCTTTGTGGTACTCACCACATTGGTAATTTCTTATTTGTATATTATTTGTGTCATGTTCTTCCCCTCCATTAGCTCATGAGCCTGCTAAGGGCCCACAGCATTGGTTTCTCTCCCGGTGACTGCGTTACCAGCCCCTAGAGAGCTTTGTTGGATGAATAACTGACCAAGTGCAAGAAGCAATGCCCGCGATCCTGTCATTTCTCCCAGGGAAGAGGAACCAGCCTTTAGGGACCACTTGTCCAATATGCCCAATGCTGCCCGAGCCTTCTCTTATATGCTCCTCACAGAAACTCTGAGAGAGAAACAGAAGCTCAGAGAGGTGAGTTCATTTGCCTGCGGCCACACAGCTAGACAGGCACAGAGCCAGGCTTGGAACGAGGCTCTGTGACTCCCTCCAGGGTCCTCCTCATGACCTCTCGCTGCCTGTCCAAAGACATCCACCACCTGACGGGCCTGCGCTTGGACACGCGGTGCGCCCGCCTCCTCTGCCTCCACTTCCTGAAGACCCCGACGCCACTTAGAGGTCAAAGCGGTGAATGGAATGTCACCAGGGTAACCTCAGCCTTCCAGGTGCCACGCTAACGGCCAGGAGGTGTAAAGTGGTTCCTCGTTTCACAAGGCAGGTGTTTATGAAAACTGAGCGTCATTCCTACTCTACTGACCAACCACTTACCTACAGTTTTCTTCTTTGCAAGCTAAGTTTGTTTTCTTAAAAATATATTTTCATTGATTTCAGAGAGGACGGGAGAGGGAGAGAGAGATAGAAACATCAATGATGAGAGAGAGTCATTGATTGGCCGCCTCCTGCACGCCCCCTACTGGGGATTGAGCCCACAACCCAGACATGTGCCCTTGACCGGAATTGAACCTGGGACCCTTCAGTCCACAGGCCGATGCTCTATCCAGCTAGGGCCCATTTTTTATATTTTGAGGAAACTCCATATATGTATAGATTTTTGGAGTGACTTACCATTTACTTCCACGTATATCTGTGAGCTGTGACCAGCTCTGCCTCCGCTGGGAACCTTTCATAGTATCCTGGTGAATAATTTGTCTCGGACGCACCCAGTATCTTTTCATCTGGAGATCTTAAGGAGCCTTAATGACAACCACGCTTCATTACTGCAGCTTTGTGTGTGAAGAACCTGACTCACAGAGGGACACAGCAATTGTCTCATTCGGGCTGGGAGTTATTACCAGGACCATGAATGAAACGTAGGACAGAACTCTGTTTCATAAACCATGAAGCCTGCACCCTTTATAGTAGTGGAGTTTACAAAAATAATGACACCTTTGAATTGAGAGTGCCTTCCTTTATCCTGCTGTTAAATCTTGGCTTGTGCGGGGCAGGAGCATCTTGCTACACCACCAGCTTGAGTTGCTCTGCAATGGGAAAAGCTGGTGCGTGTGTGGGTGATGCCCAGACCATTCAGAGTTCATTGTTTTCATTCATTAATTCACGTCTTCATTCCATTATTATATATCCGAGTCCCTATTACATCACTGGAAAATGGGCATAGTACCATTAACATTTGCAAAAGGCTGTTTGGAGAAGTAAGATAATTTCCATAAAGCACACTGCCCAGCACATAGTAAACCCTTTTACGTCATAATTATTGTTGTCATTAAGCAAGTAATTGCAAGTACCACATAAAGAGACACACAAAAAAAGGTCCATGTACAGCCCTGTTTATGGGAGCAGAGGGCAAGGTGGCATCTGAAGGGTGGGTTCATTCCTGGGCGAGACGTAGATGCCACAAACTAAAAACTGGAACAGAGCAGGTGGGGGGCTCAGGTAGACCGGAGAGGGAGCCCCGTTCTTTCAGCTTAAACTGGAAGTGCCCCCACAGCTAGGAAGTTGTTGCTGGGTGGTCGCTGTTAAATCGACACCAACCACTTCGAGATGAGCTGGGAATACAGAGAAAAGAAACAGACACAATCCATAGGAAAGGGGGTGGCACTTCCGAGGCCTGCGGATCCAGCCAGTTATGTAGAATGAAAGCCTGAGACCCAGGCCGGCCAGCCAGGTCAAACGCCCTCTGTTCTCTGTGCTCACTTCTCCATCCCTCGTCCTGAGTATCGGACAAAGTTTTTTGTCGCATTCCCACCCGTTGCACCCGTGCTCGGGACGCAGAAGGGACAGTGTTGAAAAGGAAGCCACCCCCCTGGGACAGAGCCGCAGAGCCGCAGAGGGACGGTGCTGAGAGGAGCAAGCACAGGAGACCCTCTCTCTGTGGCTGGTTGGGGATGAGAAGCGTCGATATTGTTAGGAAACTGCCATTTCCTGTTGCAGTGTCGGTCCTCTGTGTGTTCTAAAATCCGAGTTTAAAATCCTTCCCGATCCGGACGCGAACCCCAGAAGATGTGAAGGGAAATGTTGGTAGATTTGAATTCATAAAAGGTAAAAACGTTTGTGTGACAGACGGTGCTGAAAAACAATTAAATAACAAACAACAGACTGGAAGAAAAAAAATACTGCCATCTATGACATATATTTTAACATTCTACTGTAATAATGAGGAATATTCATAATGGATAAAGAGCTCCTATAAATTAGTAAGAAAAAGGGAAATCCAATGAACAAAAGGTATACACAGGTAATTTCAGAAGAAATAGAAACATGAAATGCTCATCGCCAGCAGTCATTAAGGGAATACAAGCGAAAACAAGGTGCCAGTTTGTTTGCCCATGAAACTGGCACAATTTAAAGATTTACAATATTTAATATTGGCAAAGCTAGAGGGAAATTGGCAGTTTCTCTACTGAGGGTGGGAATATAAACTGGTGTAGTCTTTTAAAGGATAGTTTGGCAGTATCTGTAACTGTTTAACAGTTGTTGCAACAATTTCACTTTTTAAACATTTATTATTTTTATTGATTTCAGATAGGAAGGTAGAAGGATAGAGAGATAGAAACATCAATGATGAGAGAGCATCATGGATCAGCTGCCTCCTGCACACCCCACACTGGGGATCGAACCTGCAACCTGGGCATGTGCCCTGACCGGGAATCGAACCCTGACCTCCTGGTTCATAGGTCGATACTCAACCACTGAGACACACCATCTGGGCACAATAATTTCACTTTTAGGAGCCAGTACTATTTACATATGTCCACCTGAAGGCAAAAATACAAGGATGCCAACTGCAACAATGTTTGTGACAGTAAGAAAATATTAATAATAACTAATATTTATTGAGGGCCAGTACTATTCGAAGCACTTTAAAACAAACATTATGAGGAAACGGAAACACACAGAGCTAGTGTTTGGTGGTGACAGGATTTTAACCCAGACACTTTATCTCCAGAGTTTGTTCTTAACTACTATGCTCTCTAATAGAGAGTGAAGAAGCGTATGCTTCATCCATACCACACAATATCATACAGAAGTTAAAAAGAATGAAAAGAATGAGGCAGATTTCTGTGTGCAGACACAAAGGCATCTCTAAGACATATTATTAATCAAGGGGGAAAAATCAAGTTGCAAAACACCATGATATGGTATATGCCATGTACGTGGGGAAAAGATATATATGTGGGTACACAAATACCTATGTATGGGAATGATAGAAGTCTTGAATGATAAGAGAATGTATTGTATGTGTGGGGCGATGTGGGAGAGTAATTTTTAAGGTATGTTCTATATATTGCTGGTTTGAACTTTTACAAGAATGCATTTGCGATTACTTTGGTCAAACAAGAACTGTTTTACTGACCAAGAATGAAATAAAATAAAATAAAAAGCATTTAACTCCTATCAAGAGGTTAGGTTTTTTTTTCTTCCACATAGACAATGGTGAGGTCTTGGATTAAAAAAATCTTCTACACGATGGCTCTTTCTAACCTATGTAAATGATCAGTAGAAGGTGCCCATTAGCTGTATCTTGCTGATCACTATTTTTTTTTCTTTTTACATAAAATTTTCATGTCCAGTATTTGGGTCCATGGCTTCCTGTTAGGCCACCAAGTTCCATAAACACATATAGGCCGTCACTGAAAACATTAGTTTGGAACCTGAGAACCACATGGTGTCCCTTCTGCTTTGCATGTTACGTTGTCGTTAGGAAAAAGGATCTGTAATCGTGGATTATCTCATTATTTTGCCTCAGTGCCTAAGCAGGATGTAAGCTCACTCTCCTTCTGGTGTGGTCTGTGGAGGTATGAATGAGTCACTTGACATAAAGACCTAAAGGACGTACCTTTTTTTTTTTTTTTAAATCCTCACCGGAGGATATTTTTCCATTGAGTTTTAGAGAGAGTGGAAGGGAGGGGGGAGAGAGAGAGAGAGAGAGAGAGAGAGAGAGAGAGAGAGAGAGAAGAGAGTGAAACATGGAAACATCCATGTGAGAGTCACATCCATCGGTTGCCTCCCACACGCGCCCTGGCTGGGGCTGGGATTGAACCTGCAACCCAGGTGCGTGCCCTTGACTGGAACCGAACCTGTGACTCTCCGGTGCATGGGCTGACTGACGCTCTAACCACTGAGCAAACAGGCCAGGGCAGGGGGAAAAAAAGCTGTTTTGGATCCCGCCAGGGTTATCCTCCTGCCTAAGTCCCAGTGAGGGTGGCTTTAACACAACACAAATAGGAGGCGCCTGGAACGCGTACTGATTAAAATGTTACTTTGACAAGGTCTGGGTTTGGAACTAAGTTGCCAAGTGCGGACTTATCTCTGGCGTGCCATTGAGAATGGCTCTTAAGATTCATTACTTAGTGGGTATCCATCCGATTGTAGCCTTTTTGGAGAGGCCCATCTAAGTTCATACAGTTTTTCAGTATTGAAGTTTTAATGTTCTCTTGAGCGTCTTTACAGGAAAAACATCCCACTTAAAAAACAACTGCATCCCCCTTCTGTTCTTACAGCTGCTCGTCTTACACGGTTTTAAATAGTGCCTCCATTCCAGTATTGGCTGTTTTATTGAATCTTACTTCCGACACATCTTTCCGAGAGCTTGCCAGCATTTCATGAGCTTGCCATGCCTCCCGCATCCGTGCCAGGACCCTCTCTGCTCATGTGGCGGAGCTGGTTTGGATTCCTCCCCAGGGGGCTGGACCCCTGGGTCCATTCGGGGTTTGGGCCATTCTGAATAGCCCCGCTATAAACATCTTTATCCAGTCCCCCCCTCCTCCCTCCTTCCCCCCCTTGGATCATTTCCTTAGAAATGTACTTCCTTAAATGGGTTTACTGGGTCAAAAGGGTTCACTGAACAGCTTTATAGCTCTTGGCACATATTTTTCCGATTGCGCCCTGGGTGGACCTGGCCAGTGGCACGGGCCAGGAATGTGGAGGAGCGGCCCCTATAACCGCCCCTCTTCCGCCCCCCAAAAGTCAAGGACCTTTCGGAGGCCTTGCAGAGGGAAAGCGTTTTTGTTTTTCTGCTGCCCTGCGGTCTTGTGATTAGGGGTGCAGCCCGGCCGGGAGAGGGCTGCAGGGCAGGCGCAGAGCGCTTCTCGGGCTTCCAGGACGGGTGCCCCGGGGCCAGGGGAACGCGGCCAGGCCCGCCTGCCCCGGGACCAGCATTCCAGCCGCCGGCCCTCTCTCTTCCCGTTTCCGACTCCCACTGCACCCCTCCCAGCCCTCCCGGGGCGATCTTCCCGGCCCGGGCAGGCCCCTCGCGAGCGCCGAGCTCGGCAGCGACTAGCAGCCGCTATGATTTTGGCGCGGGTGATGCAAGACCCGCATAGCTGCGCGCTGAGTCAGCCGGGCCGGCGGGGGGTGGGGGGCGCGGACCCAACCCCGCCACCTCCCCGCCCCGGGAACAGCGGCTGCGGGCTGGGTCGGGTCGGGTCGGGTCGGTGGGGGTGGGCGGGCCGGCCTCTGAGCCTGATAGACGCCCGTCCGGGCCGGGTCTGGCGGGAGCGGAGCGGCCGACTGGTCCGAGTCCGGGGCGCGTTCTCCCCTCTCCGCGCGTAGCTCGACGTGTCAAGGCTAGCGGTGACCACACACCCGTCCGTCATTTACGTTTTCGCTTAAAATGTGAGGATGGAATGTGGAGAAATGGAACTCGATACAAGAGCTCTTCTTAGTTCTCACCAAGACATAGAATCAATAAATGTAATGCCGCTTCAGCACATCATAAATACATTCGCTGA
>NW_005871457.1:792044-798972 GCF_000147115.1 Myotis lucifugus | reverse complement strand
GGAGAGATAGAGGTGGTGACCATCTTTCTCCCCAGCTGTCCGCGCAGAGTACCCCTTTGGAGTTTTTAGATACCTGAGGTAGGAGAGCTAACCGGCAGACGAAGACGACTGAGCCTGCCGGATCCCGCCTTAAGCTGCGGCGATGACTGCTGTCCTGTCCCTAGCCGCTCGTGCTGGGGGCGTACCGACCCCTAGGACAGCCCCCAGGCCCCGGACCGGCGCTGAGACCCGCAGCCGGAGCTCGAGGCGGCGGTGGGCCCGGGCGGAGCTCCGCCCGGAGCCCGCGGTTCGGGGGCGGCGCTAGGCCCTGAGGCGGCCGGGCCGGAGCGCGGGGAGCGAGAGTGCGGGCCCGGCGGCGGCATGAGCCGGCCCCCGCCGACGGGGAAAATGCCCGGCGCCCCCGAGGACGTGCCGGGGGACGGGGCGGGCGCGAGCCGCCAGAGGAAGCTGGAGGCGCTGATCCGGGACCCGCGCTCGCCCATCAACGTGGAGAGCTTGCTGGTAGGTGGCCCGGAGCCCTGCCCGCGATGGCTCGGACCCCCGTCCTCCCTCCGTCCACCTCTCGGTGCCCACCCATCCGTGGGGGAGGTCTCGCCCCACCCTGCCCCGCTTCCGGCAGCCGGGCCGAGCCGGGCCTGCGACCCTGCGCTTCGGCGACCAGGTTCCGGGAGGGGAGCCCACCTGGGAGCCCTCCCCGGACCCCCGGAGCTGGTGTCACCCGGCTGCCCCTTTCTGGGAGCGCGGGGAGGAAACACCCCTTTTCTCCTTCCCTCCCACCCGCTCGGCGTGGGGAGGTGGGGGGGGAGTCGCCGCCCTGCACCCCCAGACCAGTCCGTGTGAAAGGGTGTCGCGCGGCGCGGGCCTTGGGTCCCGGCGGGGGGAGAGAGCCGGCGCTGCCCCCGGTGGGAGCGCCCACCTGCCCGGGGGTGCACGACAAAGAGCTGCCCTCGCGCTCTCCCGCCGGGTTGCCTGTTCTCAGTTGCCTTTGGAACATTTCATAGTTGCAAATTTTCGTGGCATGTTAATGTCTGTAAATTAGGTTTCCCGTCAGCGGGTTCTCAACCCTGGGGGTCGCGACCCCCTTTGGGGGGTGGAACGACCTTTCCACAGGGGTCGCCGAAGACCATCGGAAAACACCATATATCATTACATATTGTTCTTGTGATTAATCATTATGCTTTAATTATGTTCAGTTTGTAACAATGAAATTGGGGGTCACCACAACATGAGGAACTGTGTTAAAGGGTCGCGGCGTTAGGAAGGTTGAGAACCACTGCCTGAGATGCTAGCGCCAGAGCCAGAGAGTCAATCTGGATTTCAGAGCGGAGAAACTTTTTCACTGTATCTGTATCTCTCCTCCCCGGGCCTGTGACATCCAGATGGGCAGCTCCTGATGAAAGAAAAGGAACCGTGTTTTTTACAGATTTAGAAAACGCACGGGAGAAAAGCGTGGCCCCGTTTCTCATTTCTGTGAGGGTAGGCGGCGGTGCTGCACGGGACCCCTGCATCAGCGTGCCCTCGAGAGGCGACCGTGGGGACGGGGTGGGCTTTCCCGGGGAGGGTGCGCTGCCTGTTAAATGAGCGCTGGAGGACCTGGGTCCGGGTGGTGAGCCTCAGGTTGTTTCTACACAGTCTCTCCCAGGACTCCTGCTCAGTCCTCCTCCGGCTGGGAGAAGCCCAGGACATTCTGATGAGAAAAAAGGCGTCCCTCCCTTTCCAGGGACGGACTTTTCTTCAGAAGCAGTTGCTTGTTCTCTGAGGTTTCTGGACTCGTTTGCAGAGTGACTCAGTGCTGTTTGGCCAAAGTGCAGGAACGGACTGGAGGGCGCACACCCAGCGTGCAGACTGGGATGTGCTACTGTCTGCTGTCAGGGCGGCCGACGTCTTCTTTCACTGGTTTTCACCCGAGTGTGTTGGTGGTGTGTTTTCCTGGGGTCGTGACACCCCGGACAGCCTGTAGGCGTCTTCCGTTGGGGGAAGGATTGGCCAAAGCAGAGACTGGGCTTCACTCCCAGCATGTTCACTGTGGTATTTTGCTAGCAAAACTTTGACCTAAGGCCAGAAAGTTCAGTTAAAAATAGTACAGCAAATCTCAAGTATTCATCAGGTTCAATCCCAGAAAAATTTTTTATACTTCATTTTTGGGGTCTTTAACTGATGTTAGTGATAATTATTAGGGTTATTCTGAGCTTGAACCTAAGCTATTTGTACATATAATATACATTCTCTTTTATTAAAGTATTTTCTAAATTATCAAAATTAAGGTGGTTTTAAATGAAACATTACACATGCCCAGGAAACAATTTGGTCCATTCATTTGATGAGCAGTGATCAATATGTACAGCCAACACACTTTTCACTTTGGTTAGGTGACATAGTACTGGTATGAGAGTTGACATCAGACTTTGTCATTGCTGTTTCTAGTTGTTTACAGGGCAGGGCAAAAGCAGGCTTACAGTTGTATGGGAAATAATACTATAATTAATAAATAATAATACAAGAGTAAGCTCTTTTGTGTACTCACAATGTAAACCTGTTTTTGCCCCACCCTGTATAGTCTCCTCACATAGAGATAGCCATTGTTTAACATTTTTGCTATAAACTTATGTCTAAAAAAATTAAAATGTAAGAAAAGTAAAATTACACTGTACACATGCTTTGTCACTTTTTTTAATACTTAATGAATAGTAGAAACTTTCATGTAGTCAAATTTATCAGTCTTCTCATCATAGAGCAGTGATGGTGAACCTATGACATGTGTGTCAGAGGTGACACGCGAACTCATTTTTTTTTTTTTTTTTTTTACAGAGAGGAAGGGAGAGGGATAGAGAGTTAGAAACATCGATGAGAGAGAAACATCGATCAGCTGCCTCCTGCACACTCCCCACTGGGGATGTGCCCACAACCAAGGTACATGCCCTTGACCGGAATCGAACCTGGGACCCTTTATTCCGCAGGCCAACGCTCTATCCGCTGAGCCAAACCGGTTAGGGCAACGAACTCATTTTTTTGGTTGATTTTTCTTTGTTAAATGGAATTTAAATATATAAAATAAATATCAAAAATATAAGTCTTTGTTTTACTATGGTTGCAGATATCAAAAAATTTCTATATGTGACACAGCACCAGAGTTAAGTTAGGGTTTTTCAAAATGCTGGCACGCCGAGCTCAAAAGGTTCGCCATCACTGTCATAGAGTGATTTCTGACTTAGATGTCATACTTAGGACATTCTCCATGACTGATATTATGATATCATATACCTGAATTTTCTTTTAGTACTATAATGGTTTGTTTATTAATTAATTTATTTAATATGTGTTTATTGATTTTAGAGAGGGAGGATAGGAGGTACGTGCCCTTGACTGGGAATAGAACCTGTGACCTTTGGTTCACCGGAAACACTTTGGGACTAGGCTCCAATCAACACTGGCCAGGGCTGATGGAAAGTATGAAGCAGGGATACAGAAATTTTATCAGAAGATTTGACTAAGTATTAGTATTAGAAACATCAATGGGAACCTCTGTTTATAACTGTGTTCTTGTCATAAAAATTTCTTTTTGGAGAGTGGTGTTTGGGGGTGGGGGAGAGAAAGAGTAATGATTATGGATTTGGTCTCCATTGGGGCCTCTTTGAGTTTCTTCAGGAAATACTACTCTACAGCTATATTTAAAATCCTATTCTGTGCTGACATTAAAAAACATGTATGAGCTGTTAGTGATAAGGGTTACTGATGAAGAGAATGTAAGTAACTCAGAGCAATTTTATTATAGCTTTTGGGAAAAAACACAAAGTAACATTTCCCATTGGTAGGTTAGCTTATATGAAGCTTAATATTTAAATTGATGTGAAATCATGGTGACATTTGGAATTCTACTAAGTCTCTTCTTATTTATCCTTGATTGGAGTCATTCTCCTGTCCTTTCATCTGTACTCCCCTGCTCCCCTCTTTAAAGTATGATTAACCTATAGAGACGTATTTGTGAATTCTGCAGTTGGTTAGACGTATTTGTGAATTCTGCAGTTGGTTGTCCCAAATGATCCTCACTTATTTTTGGGAAAGCATTTGGGTCACAGTGGTTAGCATTTATCTTCACACACGTGTTTGTGTGACAAAATGGAAATATTAAGATTATTATTGGCCCATCATTGATAATCTTTTGGGGAATGTTTCTAAGTCCAAGAGTGTTACATGGTTTGTTGGTTCATTTTGGTAAGATGTGGGTTGTTCAGATATCAAAGGGCTTTACAATTGTTTCTTATAGTTAATTGATCACTTAGTATTCAATGTCTAATTTCCTTTATTATTTTAAAGAGATTATAGACTTGGAACTAATTTCTAACAATTCATTATTGGGGTTGTTTTTTATGCCATAGAAATGAATAGCAGAGCCTCCTCCCGAATGCTTTATGTAGATGGAAACAGAAAGCAGGGTTGGTTTCATCTTAATGACCTGGGTGATTGTGATGAGGAGTGCTTAATATATTAAGTGTTGTCTTCTTATATACACACTTCTTGTTTTTCTTTTAGTTTATTTAATGGGTTGAACACAGGCTCTTTTAGGAGATGTATCTTTTTTTGTCTTCCTATTGTTGTGTCCTGTAAATATTTGTTGAATGAACTAACAATTCTTTTTTAAGTAACAGGAGTTACCTGTAGAAATATATCCCTGCTTGAAGAGATATTAATGTACTTCCCAAATAAACATTTTGATCTATGTTCACTTATTTCTTACCTATAGGAAGACAGATAAGTAAACATCTGTATATGCAGAGTGGGTAGGTTTGGGTGGTAGAATTAATTGGAGGTCAAGCAGGAAAAACAAATTGTGATTTGGATATTTTCTGGATTGTGCTGAAACAGTTTGTCTTGGAAAGGATTTAAGCTAATTTTATTTAGTGTTTTAGGTGAAGTAAAAACACCTTGTGTGGTGGACTGTATAGCCTTTATTGTTTATAATGTGTTATCTGTTCCCTCTACCCCCTAACTTTTCTTCTGGTTAAACATATCCAGTTCCTTATATACTTAGGTGATGTCTGTGTTGAAACCGTACTTCATGAATAAGAGCAGATGAAATGCTGATGGTGTAGTCACAGGATGAAATTCTTTAAAATGGCATATTGGCTGTTATTAATAATAAGGCAATATTTCAAAGTAAAACCAACCCCAACGGACATGAGAGATTTTGATCGGAGTCAAAAGTGTTATTATAAGTCAGTATGAATGAACTGTTTTGAAAATGTATCAGATATTATCAAGCATTCAGATTGTTAGCAGTTTGTTTTGTTTTAATCCTCACCTGAGGATTTGTTTTATTGATTTTAGAGAGAAAGGAAGGAAAGGTGGGGGGGGGGGGAGAAGGAGGGAGCGAGAGTGACAGCAAGAGAGAAACATCAATGTGAGAGAGAAACATTGATGTAAGAGAAAAACATCGATTGGCCCAGGCACTAGCAGTTTTATTTAGCTTTAAAATGCAGTGGTGGGCAAAAGTAGGTTTTTATGGATCATTTGAGCAGTGAGAGGAATTTTAGGACATAATTCCTTTAAAATTTAAGATGCCAAATGTATTTAAAAACAACTAGAAACGTTTTTGGTTGCAGTGATATTTATTTTTCTAAAAGGAAAGTGCACTAGCACAGTTGTCATGAACTTTGAGGCCTGCAAGATCCAGTGGAATGTGTTTTTGTATGTGAAGCCTCTGCAGAAGTATTTAAAATATTAAATGTCTGAATATTAGTATGACTTTGAAAAATGTTTCACCATTTTGGAATAACGTTATTGTAAAGTTACATTTGTGGCACTTTGGACTTTTATACATTTGAAAATATATAGCCATATTTTGTGTTACATAGTGAATTAAATTCAGGTTGAAGTTGAATGGTTAAAAATGACTAGTTTGCCTTTGTTGAAAGAATCAAGATTTAAAATTTTTTTCTTTGTGTGAACCATTAGATTTCATCAAGTGCTAACAGGTCATACAATCAGCATCTATGGGAATTAGTACAGATTAGAGGAAAAATATATTAAAATAATGTTTTTCTTTCAAGAAAGTGAGATACCTAGTCAGAAACTGGGAAAAGAGATAATGCAAAATACAAAGTTAGTGTTAATAACAATATTGCAACTATTCTAAATTTAGAAACATTTGTTTGAATATTCAGAGTTGCTTTTAAATATCTAAGACAGGGACTTTGAATTTTTGAATTTTGGCTTCTTAATGATTATATTTCTTGAAATAGAATCACTGAAATTAATGTCAAATAAATAATGATGAACTTTTCTCTGAACTTTAGATGCATGCTATGATCCTATATTGCATTCAATAGGAAACATTTTTTTGGTCTTACATTCAAAAAAGCTAATTGTAAAGGCATTTTAATTGAGTAAATGCATTGAAAAAGTTTTCCTATTGGATTGAAATAAAAAGAACACTGTGTTTGTGTGTGTGTGTGTGTGTGTGTGTGTGTGTGTTTAAAAACGTAATTTAATACCAATGTAGTTTATATCCTGGCTCTTTTTAAGTTAAGATTTTTAAAAATCTATATCTGCTAAATCCAGTAACTTAGGCAGTGATTTCCAAACTTTGGTATACATAGATCTCAACTGGAGATCTTTTAGAAATATTAAAGACTAGCTTTCAACCCCAGACATCCTATATAATAAAGAAATATGCAAATTGACTATCACACCCTCACAAGATGGCTGCCTACAACCAGGCCGTCAGGGATGTTAGTAAAGGACGACCAAATGACTGAACAAGCAGGCTGCGTGGGGCGACCAGGCCTGCAGGGTGGTTAGTGAGGGACGACCAAACGACTGAACAACAGGCTGCGTGGGGCGACCAGGCTGTCAGGGGGTGCAGTTGGGGGCGACCAGGCTGCAGGGGCGGGCACTTAGGGGCGACCAGGATGGCAGGGGGGTGGTTGGG
>NW_005871457.1:698558-791664 GCF_000147115.1 Myotis lucifugus | reverse complement strand
GGTGATTCTCAAGTGCATGAAGTGTGGGAACCACTGAGCTGCAGTTGGTGCAATATTGTAATTCAAAGATTGGTGGTGGGGGCGGTGTGTGTCCCAAATGTATCTGAGAAAAGGAGAACACTCATTTTTTTCTTCCTTTATTTTTGTGGTACACTGAGGCTTGGATGAAGCCAGAAAGTCAGAATTATCTGATGGAAGCCAGAATCACACTTAGGATGCTTGGTGGAAATGGTGTCAGATCTTTTGATTTAGATGGTCTGTGGGGCCAAGAATTTGCATTTAAACAAGCATCTCAAATGATTCTGATGCAGTCATCTACAGGTCACAGTTTGAGAAACACTGTAGGTGTTGTTTCTTTCTTGTACTGACTGAGAAAACCAGAAACAAATACTAGTTAAGATCTCTTTGGCACACAGAATTGTGTATGTGGAAAAGGCTAGCATATGGAGAGATGCAAGATTTTCTGAACTATCGAGGGTCATTACATTTTATATCTTCTTTTAGTGCTCAGTAGGAATCAGACCAAGGCTCTTTTTCTTATTTTAGAAAAAAATTTAATTTGACAAGCTTTTATGAAAAGAGAATCAGACAAGATATACACCAAATAGAAATGAAAAGACTTTTTTATTGTGGCAAAATACAATATACACTTTCAATATAGAAATGTTATTACATTTTATCCTTCTGTGAAAAATATAGTGTGCAGAGACTTATTGGCCTGGAAATATATAATTTTGTTGTTTCACATTTAATAAATGGCGATGGGAAAATAGTAATAGCTTGTTTAATCATTAACAGTTGATATAATTTAGAAAAGCATTGTCTTTCAGAGCATAGCATTTAAAGCAGGATGGTATGTGTATAAATGTTATTGTGCCTGTGTTTAAAAAATAATAAAATAATTCAAAAATTAAAAGTAAGCAAAAAATGTAAAATGTTCAAAACCCTTATATTAAACTATTTTGAAATTTTATTTTCAAAGCAGCTTTTAAGTTACTGTTACATTACATAATCATTGACATGCTACTGTTTAGATTTTTTAACATTCGTATTCTCTGCAATTATTTTTTCACATCATTTAAAATTAAGAGATGACCAAATGATTTATAGGCAATAAACTATTCATATTTTTCATCTTCTAAAGTATTTGTGTATCAGATTTCCTGCTCTTTGGCCATCTTAATTTTGGTGGTTAAGGGGTGTGCACATATTTCAGAAATTTGAAAATTAAAATTTACATCTATTAATTCTTGTGATAATAGTTATGAGTTGTAATTTTTGTCTTTTTAAATATTTGATATATTTACCAACTCACTTTTTGAAGACCTTATCTTGTGGCTAATAAAATTGCATATACTGCCCTGATTGGTTTGGCTCAGTGGATAGAGCGTCGGCCTTTGGACTGAAAGGTCCCAGGTTCGGTTCCGGTCAAGGGCATGTACCTTGGTTGCGGGCACATCCCCAGTGGGGGTGTGCAGGAGGCAGCTGATCGATGTTTCTCTCTCATCAATGTTTCTAACTCTCTATCCCTCTCTCTTCCTCTCTGTAAAAAATCAATAAAATATATTTTTTAAAAATTGCATGTACTGTGGCCAATCAGTATTTATGATATAGTAAGAGGATCTTTATAGATTTGTGACAGTTTATCTTTTTAAATGTATCAATTCTTTCCAAATTATTGATGAATAAAAAAGTAACTAAAATGTGAAACATTTGAAACTAGGTGGCTCTTTTTTCAATGACTTAATAAACTTCTGCAGTTATCTTTAGAAGACTTTTACATGTTCTAACATTTCATTAGAAGTGCTTTTCTGATTTAGAAACATTTTACAGTCTGGTGATTAGAATCCCTATTCCATAACACTTCAATGTACAAGATGTGCCAGTATCCTATCTAATAATAGACAAACATGGTAATTGACCGTACCTTTGTTACGCCTCCCATTGCTAAACAGCATGATATGCAAATTAACCGCCAACAAAGATGGCAGCTAATTTGCATACTGTAGGCAGGGTGGGACAGCGCCATCCTGCCTGCCCCACCGCCATCCGGGCCTGCTATTTGCCACCCGGGCAGTGGGGCGGGACAGCGCCATCCCGCCTGCCCTGCTGCCATCTGGGCCTACTATCTGCGACCCGGGGTGGCCGGCGTCCCATGTGTGACCCCACCCGGGGTGGCCGGGCAGGGCAGCGAGGGCTTGAAGGCGGCTCCAGGCAGAGCGAAGCCCTGGGTCGCAGGTGCCGGAGAAAACCGGTGCTGGCAGCCAGGGGAAGGGAAAGCCTATTGCACGAATCTTTTCGTGCACAGGCCTCTAGTTTTAAAATATTTGACCAAATGCAATTTAATCTGATACTTCATGATTTGTTATGGCATGTCCATACTAAAATATTCTAAGGCATTATTTCTGCCTATAGCTTAAATGGAATATATAATTCATGATTGCAGCATTTAAAATTTGAGTATATACTTTGTTAATGTTTAGGCTAAAGAAGAATTTAGTCATAAAAGAGAGATGATACGGTATAAAAGACTGAGAAAACTCACTGAAAGGATTTGCTGGTAGTTCTAAAACACAGTTTCTTCTGCAACCATATATTTTTGTAAATAGGGGAAACTGTAATATTACAAATTGAAGGCATTGCTGAAAACAGATTTCTTTTCCATATTTGAGACATTTCCATAATAGGAGAACAACGGATGATACAAATAAAAACTAAATTTAGAACTAATAAAAGGAAAGTCTAGTACAAAATTAGCTTATGAAATTTCCCTTAGAGGAAAGTCATAATGTAAAACACTGAATAAATTTGTAAAAAGTTAATTACTAATTTTTTGAGGGGTGGATTGGGAAGAGGTGATTATTATAAGTTTTAGCATAGGGAAGTTTTGTCTTTCAAGATGATGTGGTGACTGTAACTTCCTAGTATAGTGTTTTACTGTGCTTTTTTCCCCTCTTATAAACAAAATTCTTTACTTTGGTTCAAGTTACAACACATCTATTAAATAAAAGTTTAAAAATCCGAACAATGGCTTGCTTATTTCAAATCATTTTTATAAATAAAACTCCATTAAAATAAGCCCAAATAGATCTTGTTTAAACTGTGTTAGTTAATGTGAAAATATAAGTTAATTATTTTTCTTAAAGATTTTTTGGGGGTCGGGGATAGTAAAGATGGATAAAAATGAAGGGAAATGACTTGATTATTTTCTAGAGTATTTTAAAAAGAGAAGCAGAGTAGTATAATGGAAAGAACAGTGACTTTGGAGTCAGAAGAGCTAAGACTGGTATTTAGTTGTATTAATTATCTTTTTGACTGTAAGTGACATCTTATAAGTCTATATGTGTCTGCCTCAAGATGTGGATTTGAATCCAGTGAGAAACTATACATGCTAGTGTTTTATAAACTGAACCGAACTTGAGCTTTTTGCATCCTGTTGAAGAATTACTTGTAAAACAGCACACGCTGCATATGCCTGTAAGTGCCTTTGAAAAGGTATCTGCAGACAGAATCAAGCTTCTCATGTTAACCTGCTTTTCCCTCAGAGAGGTAGCATGATGCTTGGCACATACTACGTTCTCTAAAGTATAAAAGCAATGAATGAAAGTTAGTTGACATTTTTATTTTTTAGTTCACTGAGAATAATTAGTTGCATTGGGTGAATATTGGCTTATATTCATTTTTTGGATTAGTCTGTTACTTTCCAAACGTTACTTTTTCCTGGCTAAAGTTTATTCTTTTTGAGTTGTCATGATTTTGAACAATCAAAACAGAATCTGGTGTTCTTGTTAATATAAAGTTTTAGGAATCCTAATATGTAAATATAAGGAAAATTCACAATAGAATTTTTAAACCTTTGCATTCACTTGCAAAAATGTTAATCATGCTTCATATAAGGCTTGAAGGAGCTCTTGGGTTGTACCAACCGTTCTTATCTACAGCTGAATTAAGCAACTTTTGTCCTACATTTAGTAAGAAAGGTAAGTTTTGGGAAAACTATGAAGAATAGTTTGGAAGATGCAAACTGCTTATGTTATGCTGTCTTACCTCTGATACAGATTTGGTCCTTAGGCATACCAGGGTAATTGTAGTTTTATCGTGTAGAAAAATATATACAAATATTGTATGTGATATGATCGGTCTGCATTGATGGCCATTGCAGTAATCAGTAACTTTAGATTTTTTGGATCATGTAATTTTAAAGCTGATTTTAGAGTTTAGGATTTGGTAACAGAGCTGGGTCTTAAGTCTGTTGCCAACCATTTAATATCCTCATGGGATTAGAATTTGTACTTCTATAGGCTAGGAAAAACTGGATTAGTACCCAGTATAATTAATATGAATATGGGGAGAAGCCCATTGGTAGCCACTGTTACGGTGATACACACTTTTTCTGTTGTGGCGTTTATGAATTAAGAAATGCATTTTATCTACTACTATTTTTTTTTTTACTACTTTTTTATTTTAAATTGTTTTATTGCTTAAAGTATTACAAAGAGTATTATATATGCCTCCTTTTTTTTTTTCTCCCCTTGACCTTCCCCTAGCCTCCCATACCCCCCAGTGTCTTGTGTCCATTGGTTATGCTTATATGCATGCATACAAGTCCTTCGGTTGATCTCTTACCCCACCCCCCCCAACCCTCCCCGGCCTTCCCGCTGTAGTTTGACAGTCTGTTTGATGTTGCTCTGCCTCTGTATCTATTTTTGTTCATCAGTTTATAATGGTCTTAATTATCCATAAATGAGTGAGATCATGTGCTATTTTTCTTTCATTGACTGGCTTATTTCACTTAGCATAATGCTCTCCAGTTCCATCCATGCTGTTGCAAATGGTAAGAATTCCTTCTTTTTTACAGCAGCATAGTATTCCATTGTGTAGATGTACCACAGCTTTCTAATCCATTCATCTGCTGATGGGCACTTAGGCTGTTTCCAGATCTTAGCTATGGTAAATTGTGCTGCTATGAACATAGGGGTGCATATATCCTTTCTGATTGGTGTTTCTGTTTTCTTGGGATATATTCCTAGAAGTGGGATCACTGGGTCAAATGGGAGTTCCATTTTTAACTTTTTGAGGAAACTCCATACTGTCTTCCATAGTGGCTGCACCAGTCTGCATTCCCACCAGCAGTGCACGAGTGTTCCTTTTTCTCCACATCCTCTCCAGCACTTGTCGTTTGTTCATTTGTTGATGATGGCCATTCTGACAGGTGTGAGATGGTACCTCATTGTTGTTTTGATTTGCATCTCTCGGATGATTAGTGACTTTGAGCATGTTTTCATATGTCTCTTGGCTTTCTGAATGTCCTCTTTTGAAAAGTGTCTATTTAGGTCCTTTGCCCATTTTTTGATTGGATTGTTTATCTTCCTTTTGTTAAGTTGTATGAGTTAGTTCCCTATAAATGTTGGAGATTAAACCCTTATCGGTGATAACATTAGCAAATATGTTCTCACATGCAGTGGGCTTTCTTATTGTTTTGTTGATGGTTTCTTTTGCTGTGCAGAAGCTTTTTATTTTGATGTAGTTCCATTTGTTTATTTTCTCTTTAGTTTCCAATGCCCTAGGACAGGGGTGGGCAAACTTTTTGACTTGAGGGCCACAGTGGGTTCTTAAACTGGACCAAAAGCATGGATGGAGTGTTTGTGTGAACTAATATAAATTCAAAGTAAACATCATTACATAAAAGGGTACGGTCTTTTTTTTTTTTTTTTTTTTTAGTTTTATTCATTTCAAACGGGCCAGATCCGGCCCGTGGGCCGTAGTTTGCCCACCCTTGCCCTAGGAGCTGTATCGGTGAAGAAATTGCTTCGGCATATGTCTGAGATTTTGTTGCCTTTGGATTCCTCTAGTATTTTTATGGTTTCCCGTCTTACATTTAAGTCCTTTATCCATTTTGAGTTTATTTTTGTGTATGGTGTAAGTTGGTCTAGTTTCATTTTTTTGCATGTATCTGTCCAATTTTCCCAACACCATTTATTGAAGAGACTGTCTTGACTCCATTGTATGTTCTTGCCTTCTTTGTCAAATATTAATTGAGCATATTGGTTCGGGCCGATTTCTGGGCTCTCTATTCTATTCCATTGATCTATATGTCTGTTCTTGTGCCAGTACCAGGCAGTTTTGAGAACAGTGGCTTTGTAATACAGCTTGATATCTGGTATTGAGATCCCACCTACTTTGTTCTTCTTTCTCAGGATCACTGCAGTTATCTACTATTCTTAAAAAGTGTATTTCCGTGGTTTTTAGAATAGAGACTTCAGTGGAGACTGCTTTCTCTTACATGCCTATCTCTCTGTCTCCTTCATTAGAAATAAAGGAAGGGGTTGGGTTTGTCTGGAAGACCCTTAGGATCAGGAGAAAATATCAGGGCAAAGTCTTGGTGGGGTTTATGACTCGTGAATGATGGGCTTTGGGCTTCTTCAGAGATGTGAAAAGAAAGAGAGTGAGCCGGACCAGGGGTAGAGGCAAACACCCTTTGGCTTATAACTGAATACCATGTATCTTTGCTTTTATCTCTACCTGGAGTGATCTCTCTCCTCTGCTTTGTCAGCTTACAAAAAAACAAACTTCATGTTTTAAGTTACAAAAGTAATACATGACTATTTTAAAAATTGAAAGTTATAGAAATGTACATAACATATAAGTTCTCTTCTTATCCTTCTCTCGATGTCAATCTTTGGCGACAACCACTTTGTAACCTGTATTGTACCACTTTCCTTTTTCTATATAGCAACATAATGATATACCCATTTTCATTGCATATAAAAAACACTAATATATGTAGGCTGTTTATTTAAATACCAAAATGCAAATATACCATATCTATTGTTCTGTATTTGCTTTTTTGTGTGTGTGTGTATTTGCTTTTTAAATTTATTTTTGAGGTCTAGTTAGACATATTTCACCTACTTGTTTTTAAGGGCTGTGGAGTGTTCCATTATCTGGATTTACCATAATTTATTTTAATATAATAATATTGATAGGCATTCAGGTTGTTTTTAGTTATAAACATTGCTGCAGTGAACATAATTGTAAATATTTTTGTGCGTATATGTGAATATTGTATTATGATTGTTTACTTACTAGAGGCCCAGTGCACGAATTTGTGCATGGGTGGGGTCCCTCAGCCTGGCCGGCGATCTGGGCCGATGGGGGCTGTCTCGCCCAGTCCCGATCAGGGCTGGCCGGCCGGGGGGAGGGAACGCAGGAGGTTGGCTATGGGAGTGCACTGACTACCAGGGGGCAGCTACTGCGTTGAGCATCTGCCCCCCGGGTGGTCAGTGCACGTCATAGCGACCGGTCGACTGGTCACTTAGGCTTTTATATATATAGATACTCTAGGAAGTCCTCTAGGGTTGTGAACATGTAGTATTCACTTTTAAAAACTTTTACATCTCAGTTAATTGTCAATATGGGGCCTAAACCTTCTAGGTTTTAGAGTAATGGGGCATAGTGCTTTAAATATTATTTCTTTTTTTCTTTCAGTTTTATTGATATATAATGGATATATAGCATTGTATAAGTTTAAGGTCCACAGCATAATGACTTGACTTACATATGTTGCAAAATGATTACCACAATAAGTTTAGTTAATATCCATCATCTCATGTAGTTATGTAGTAGTCATCTTTATATCTCTTCCCAGTATCTAGCACAGAGCCTATAACACTTAGTATGGGTTTAGGAAACTTTTCAAGTAATTAGTCTGATTTCCAATTGGACATCTATATGTAAAGTTTGTTGCTTCCTCCTTTTTGGGGGAGGGAGAAGGTTGGCTCTTAACTTAATGGTAGTAGTTCTAGTTCTATCCTTTCATTTTACAAATGAGGAATCAAGTCTAAAAGAGGAATGTCTTATTTGGTTATGAGATGTTTTTATTTCTTTGCCACACCATACTAGGTGTTATAAAACATAGCAAAGTTCCAAATTGGGGTCACTTAGGGTCAAGAACAAATGTTGATTTCTACAATTTTAGGTAGAGGGTGAGCATTTTTTAGTTCTTAACAGACTAGGGCCAACAAGTGAGGCTTTTGCCGGGTGGCCTTAGCATGTAGACTTAAGCCAGCACAATTCATTCAAACTTCATTTGGCTCCTTCCAAAGAGGTATGAGTCTTCTAATCATAATTATCCCAGGCACTGGCTGACTCATGAGAGGGCTGATGTCTTTTCTTCCAGAGAACTCTTGAAACCTATCCAGTAGCCACCTTCCCATGAAGTGACCTCACCAAATCTCATTTCATTGTTGCCTTTTCCTGCCCAAGATACAAGCCCTTAATGCACTTCTCATCTTACTTTGTTCCCCACCTGTTTGTTCTTCCCCTCTTTTTCAAACATCTCTCACCTTGTTCTAAGGTTAACATAATTGCATCTTCAAACTCTACTGAATGTTACTTTATATTTGCTTAAAATAGCACCTATCTTTCTCCTGAGGGGAAGCCCTCTCTAGTGGAACTTGTACCGTCTTTTACTCTCTACATGCATATCTCAGTCTAGGAACGGGTAGGAGGGGGTTTCTTTCTTTCTTTGCACCATGGTGCCTGTACTAGTAAAACCTTCCTGTTAAAATTCCTGTTGAGTCTCGTGTAGTTGGAATATACATCTCTTGCTGGTTGAAGACATGGGCTTCTGGCAGTGTGTTTCTTTCCATTCACGGTTATGCCACCATTCCAGGTGAATTCAGTGTTTGTGTAAACAGAGTACCCAGGACCCTGGCTTCACAGTTTTCTCATCTCTAGTGGTTTTTATCTTCATTTACTTCCATGAAGCTACTCGGACCTCACCAAAAATCAGCTTTACCTTTGAGATTATTGAACAGTAGAGGCCCAGCGCACGAAATTGTATGGGTAGTATCCCTAGGGCCTAGCCTCCTGCAGTCAGGGCCATCTTCTGCCCGTTCGCCAGTCCCCAGGCCAAACGCTGCCTCTGCCGCCAGGCTGTCAGGCCATTGGGATCACCAACTCATCCCCGGCTGTTCAGGGGCTCAGGGCTGTGGGAAAGCAGGTGCCGGCGAATTCACCTCCATGCATGTGCAGCAGGCTGGCCGCCGATGGAATGTCGCTCACGCCGTCGCCGCTGACGCCGTCGCCGCTGCTGCTGGGGCTTGAGGTGCTGACAGAAGCTGTGGGGCGCACCCGCGACCTACCCGCCCTGGCGTGAGTGGCCCGAGTGGGCAGTGCATTCCATCAGTGGCCAGGCTGGCGCACATGCATGGAGGTGAATTCGCCGGCACCTGCTTTCCCGCAGGCCTGAGCCCCTGAGCAGCCGGGGATGAACTGGTGATCCCAATGGCCTGACAGCCAGCCCGGTCCTCCTGCCACCCACCCCGATTCCCCCGTTCACCATCGCTGATCCATTGGAACCTGTGGGCCAGGGGCAGGGACCAAGAGGTCAGCCGTTCAGCCAGCTCACTAGTCCCCAGTCCCCAGTCCCGCCCCGCCTCACTTGCGGGCGGGGGGAGTGGGGAGGGACCGAGAGGTGCTCAATGTACCTCATGGTGACCGGTCGCTTGGTTGTCACGGACACTGGCTTTTTATATATATAGATTCTGCTCCTGACACTATTCTTTTTTCTAAACCTATTGATGCTTTTGAGATTTGTAGTTCTTTGACACCTCTGTCCACCAAATGCTTCCTGTGTAAATAGGCAAGAATTCCTTGTCCATCACTTCTTACCTCTTGCCAGACTTCTCTAGGCACTGGCTGACTCCTGAGAGTTTCCTTACCTTATTGAATTTCTATCATATGCATCTGGCAAAACCTAGATTTTGGATCAGTTTGTCTCTCTGGCCTACATAAGAGGTGCTTGTTGAGCACTAATGGAGAGAAATCACACAAGTACCCAGATTAGTGGTGCTTCAAACTCATGGTCTTCAGTTCTTGCATGAGCTGAAAGAATGTATACAATGCTATATATCCATTATTTCTATTGGGGCTATTTTAAACATTCTTTTCTTTCTTTAAACTTAAGAAACAAAGTATTCTCCACAGATGGTATTTCTACTTCATGAGAAAATAGAAGCCATCAAAAAGAGATCCCTTAAATTTCCTGTTACTTGACTCACCAGTTTATTATCTCCTCTGTACCATTTGTTCTTCCTTTTCCTTCTGTTTCAGTGGATGAGATCCCATATTTTTGTCTCAGGCTGATTCTCCCACTGTGCTTTGTCTGTTTGTCTTTAATCTTTCCCTTAATTCTGATTCTTTCTCATCTTGCTAAACTTGTTCAAATGCCTCATCTAAAACAAAAACCAATAACCAAATTACCCCCAGAAAGAAATATCAATTCTTTCTAGCTTCTGCCCACTCCCCTTATCAGCAAAAATATAACAAGAATCATATGTTGTATATAACAGACACTTAGTGATTACAACTTGGTACCTTCTTCAGGTTGCAGTCTGGTTGGCTACATTTCAGATACTCAACAGATGTGCTATTTCTGTGTTGTTCAATATGGTAGCCCTTAGTCACATGCGACTATTGAGCAACTGAATTAGCCATGTGTAGTTAACAGCTATCATATTGGGCAGAGGTATATTTCTATACATTCTGAGACAGCTCTCTTTTTTAAAAAAATTACTGAATACAACTACTCTCAACTGGTAACAAACTTAAAAACTTAAAAAAGTAGATAAGTACTGTAAAAGCAGAGAGGAAAAAAATACAACATATATCCAATATCAAAGGTTGATGAGAAGGGAGGCAGTGGATAGGTTTTAAAGCTCAAGAAAATTCAGAATTTATACAGCATTTGTATATATAATATTACCAGTTTTAAATGGTTTTCCTTGTTAAATTTACATCCATACATTGTCACTAAATAAGAAAAGCATGCTAAATTTATAAAAGAATAAAAGTAGCATTGTGAAATTCTATAGCATAAGTGAACATGTGACCAACTAGGAATGGCAAATTCTTCCGTAGTATTTAATTTCCTGTACTCCAAAAAAAGGAAAGACTCGACAAACTACAAGGTTACACAAACAAGGACTTATTCTCAATGGTTCTGGCATCTGTCTCTCCCACCAGTGAATTTCTCTTTCAGGTATGCAATCAGTTCTGATTTCACGTAAGAGATAACAGGTAAAACAGGTTCTAAAACACCCAGGCTTTAAAATTATTTTGCCATAACCGATTATAAAAATTAAATTTCTTCAAAAAGTAAATGTTTTATGTGATTATGTACTTTAAGTAATTCTTGGCACTCTTACGACCTAGGATGTGATGTTAGTCCTATGACTGCTATTATGCCACTATAAAACAGTAAGAGTAGGCTAAAACAAAATAATAAGAATAACCACCAAAAATACATCAAAATTTCTTAATGAATTAAGAGATTTAGAATTGACTAGAAGAATCAAGCTGTTTTCCTCAGATCCTAAGCACAACAAGTTAAAACTAATCATACCTAGTAACGGCCGGCGTGGCTCAGTGGTTGAGCATCGACCTATGATCCAGGAGGTCAACTGTTGGATTCCTTGTCAGGGTACATGCCTGGGTGGAAGGTTTGACCCCAGTGGGGGGCGTGCAGGAGGCAGCCAATCTATGGTTCTCTCTCATCATTGATGTTTCTGTCTCTCCCTTTGCTTCTTCTCTGAAATCAATTAAAAAAAATAAAAACAAATAAAAAACTAATTAATACCTAAAACTAAATCTTCAATTGATGAAGGACACTAGCATAGTTAAAAGACTTAAGCAAAGGCTAGGTTGAGGTCTTCAATATAACCATCATTGATGGTTGTGTTGACCGTGAGCCTACAGTTAATGGTGGTTTTCAACTTTGCAGATTCAGAAGTTTAACTTCTCATTCTTCTTATTAATGAGCAAACAAAAATAAGTACCCTGAAACAATTACTTTAGTCACTTGTATAGAGCACCTTCTAAGTAAAGAGATTAGTTTATCAATCAGAAGGTGTCTCAAGAATAAAGATTTAAAACAAAGGTATTAGAAAAGTCATGGTTTAGTGAGAAAAGTGTGTGATTTGGAGTTAGAAAGACTTGAAATGGAATATGAACTCTACCACCACTACCAACTTACATAACTTCTTAACCTCAATAGGATCAGTAAACAGAAAATATTACAACATTGCAGGATTGTTACAAAAAAAGGCATGCTAGATTTATAAATGTTTGCTTATAGAAATCTCTTTTAAAATAATATTGCCTGTCATTTTGGTTACAGTTATGCAAGAAAGGAAGGTCAGTTGTATTATTTGGTGGCATAGGAGAAAAAAGCATTTATAAAATGAGATGCTACTGTTTGGCCACTTCATATGTAGAAACCGTAAGATCATTTTGCATACTTTTGGATTATACTTCTTTCTTAAATATGAACTATTTAGTATGTTTTCAATACGTTTCTTGAGATCATTGTGGTTAGCTTTAACTATACTCTCAGTAGTTTTTCAAGGAAATGGGGTAGTAAAATATGAAACCTCGATTATATGTCCCTTGGTTTGCACCACCGACTTTATTTGAATTACTTTATCCTTTTTTCCTGGAGAAAATTTGCTTTCTCTGTGTATCTATATTTTTCAGTCAAGTCTGATACAGTTAATTCCTATTTGTCAGCATTTGGATTGTTTCTATTGTACTTCTCACATGCTGTTTATAGATATTTTCTTGTTATATTAGCTGGCTGCAGTGTTACAGCATTACTTTCTGCTGGAAATAGGTTTGCTCACTAAGCTCCTTAGAGCCAGGAACATTAGCTCATTCATTTATGCTGGAGACATATTTGTTGGCCTGATTTCCCAGAGCTATCAGATTAACGGTAGAGTTCTTTTTACCTGTTTCAATATTCCCTTGCTATGATTGGAAAGTGAACTTATTTTGTAATTGTACCTTAAGTCCTTTGTGTTCCAAGTATTTTGTGTACATTGTCATTTAATAAATATTTATTTAGCAACTACCGCATGCCAGGCCCTGGTTCCAGCCCTGGATTAGGCCCTGGGAATGTATCAGTGAACCAAAATTCCCTGCCATCAGTTTACATTTTAATGGGGAGCTGGAGAATAATAAAAAATTAAGTTAATTGTATGTAAGATGATGATTTATGGTAAGGAGAAAAAAAGTAAAAAAGAAAGATATGACTCTAAACTTGAGAGTTCTCAACCTTTCTAATGCCGTGACCCCTTAATACAGTTCCTCATGTTGTGGTGACCCCCAACCATAAAAATATTTTCGTTGCTACTTCATAACTGTAATTTTGCTACTGTTATGAATTGTAATGTAAATATCTGATATGCAGGATGTATTTTCAGGGGTCGCGACCCACAGGTTGAGAACCGCTGCAAGGGGTTCACAGTTAAGATATTAAGGTATTCCTGAAAAGATGACTTTTAAGTAAAGACCTGGTAGAAGTAGGAGAGCTAGCCATACAGATACATAGATGTGAGCATTTCAGACAGAAGGAAATAGCAAATTAAAGGCCCTAAGTCAGGAACATACCTTGGTGTGATTTAAAAACAAAACCCAACTTTTTATTGGAAAGAATTTCAAATTTACAGAAAAGTTTTTTAAAAATTCTGTATACACTTTGCTTAAAGACCTCATTCAAGTTTTGTTAATTGCCCAAATAGCAACATTCTTTAGGTCAAAAATATCTAATCCAGGATCACCCATTGCATCCAGCTCTCATGTTTCTTTAATCTCCTTGGATTTTTCATGCTGTTCACAGTTTTGAAGATTACAAGCTACTCATTTTGTAGAATATCCCTCAGTTTGGGTTTGTTTAATGTTGCTTGATGATTAGACCCAAAATAATGTGGTTTTGGCTACAATTTCACAGAAGTGATTTGTTCTTAATGAATCCTATTTGGTGGCATACAATTTACTTCATTAGGTAGTGTTAACTTTGATTACTTAATTAAAAGTGATGTCTACCAAGTTTCTATTATTCCTGCTATTCCTTTGTAATTAATAAGTATTTTTGTGGGGGGTTTCTTTGAGACTATGTAAAATTGTGTTTCTATTTATATATTTACCCACTAGTTTAAGTATCCATTGATGTTTTTCAACTAAATTAATTTTTACCAAGATGGTTGACAAATACAGTGGGGCCTTGACTTACGAGTGTCCCGACTAACGAGTTTTTTGATATACGAACCGTCTTTCGGCCGATACATTGCTTTGAGTTGCGAGCTAAAATTCGGGGTACGAGCCAGCTTCAGATACCCCACCGCTAGTTGGCGCAGTGAACGTCACAGTGAACGCCACAACATCAGCCCAGCATCACGTGTCTCGTTCACTTTATGATTTGACATACAAGTAATTTGAGTTACGAGCTCCATTACGGAACGAATTAAACTCGTAAGTCAAGGCCCCACTGTAGTGATATTTTGACTCAAGTATTCCTTCTACATGTATTGGCATTTTACTGTAAGAAAGAGAATTAATTAACAAATTCATTTACATCAGGAATTCTTGTTTTATTCAATGGGTTATATTCCATTACTATCATTATTTATTTTAATACTCAAATTGTCCCAAATTTGCCACTGGGAGCCCTTTCAAGCTGGCTTATATGTCCTTTTGACATGTTGCCATCAACCTTTGTGTACTTCTTTACTTTTTAAGAAAACTTTTATCTTGGAATAATTATAAGTTCATATGAAGTTGCAAAAATAATACAGAATAGTTCTGTGTATCCTTCCCCCAATTTCTCCCAATGCTTATATCTAACATATAGTACATAACCCAAATCAGGATATTGGCACTGATGCACTGTATATGTTTAGTTCTATGTCATTTTATCCCCCATGCACCTCCTTAACTTTGGGCACAAGATGCTATAGATTTTCCTGTTCAGTTCTGGAATTGGCCATTTCTCCAAGGAGCCCTAATTTCTTTTAGTGGAGAGTGGTATTTCAAAATCGCAATCTGGGTACTAGGTGGGTTCACTGCTGTTGGAGTGTCTCTGTACTTAAGACCCACACAGGCACCTACATCTAAATATCTATATCTTTATATATTGAAAACCATAAATTTAGACTGCTACCTCCAATTTCAGGCCAACACCATGTGTTCATTCTAGCTGCACTCACCCATATTTGTACTTCTCCCAGTAGTAAGAGCTGGCATCTGGTTATCATATAGTTACTAATTTGCTCAGTTCCTCCATATATAGCCAGCTCCCCACCCCATAGGACTGTGGTGCTGCTCAGATGTTCCTTCTTGTGAAGGCTGCAACTGAGTTACCTTCCTACTCCATTCCCACTTACTCCTTGTGTAGGCCCCCTGTTGAGATTTTAAAACATTTGGAAGGCCTGTGTAGCTGGAGTAAAATGAATGAGAAAGAAAGTAATAGGGGTTGAGGTTTGACAGTTAATTAAGTGGACAAGGGCTGATCATAAAGAGCCTCATAGGTTATAGCTGGGGATTTCTGCTTCACTCTCAATGATGTAAAAGCCATTGGAGGTTTTGAACAGAGGAGTGATGGGATCATCTCTGTTGCATTGAAAATAATCTGAAGGGGAAGGGAAGGGCTAAGCTGCAAGTAGGGAGACATGATAGTAGGCTTTTGCAGTAATTCAAGTAAAATGATGAAGTCTTAAACTAGGGTGGTGGTAGCGAGGGTAGTGAAAACTGGTGGAATTCTGAATTTTTTTTGAAGGATAAATGCTGGCAGGATATGTAGGTGCTTGGATTTAGGGTTCTTGAGGAGAGAGAAAAAGTCAAGGTTGATACCAAAGATGTTGGGCCTGAGTATTTGGAAAGGGTGAAATTGGCATTACAGAGATGTGGAAGACTGAAGGGTGAAGTGGTTGCTGTGGAAATGGATAGGGCACAGTTTTGGACATCAGCATTTGAAATATTTATTAGACATTGAGATAAGCTGGATGGCACATAGGCAAGAGGAGATAAGGGTCTAGAATTCAGGATTTTAAGTATCTGGGATAAAGATAATGAATTTGGAAGCCATCAGCACTTAGAGGCAAGATGAGATTTCTCATGGAATGAGTGGATTTGAAAGAGAAGAGACCCAAGGACTGAGGAGAAAACCAGCAAAGAAGACTGAAAAAGGGCAAACCATGTGAATGCATTGTCATCACAGTCAACTGAAGAAAGATTTTCAAGAAGTAGATAGTGAAGGATTGATTGTTCAAAGATGTTTATAGGTCAAGTAAAATGTGGACTGAGAAATAATAATTGGTTTCGCAATGTGGAGGTCATTGGTAGACTTGAGAAGAACAGTTTAGATAGTTTGGTTATGGATGTGGTGGTGGGAAAGGGAGAAAACTGATTGGAGTTAGTTCCAATGAGTTAGGAGGAGAAAAGCTAAAAACAGTATAAATAATCTCTTTCAAGGAATTTCCCTATCATAGGTTCTTGCAGTGGTTCTCAACCTTCCTAATGCCACGACCCTTTAATACAGTTCCGCATGTTGTGGTGACCCCCAACCAATAAAATTATTTTCATTGCTACTTCATAACTGTAATTTTGCTACTGTTATGAATCGTAATGTAAATATCTGATATGCAGGATGTATTTTCATTGTTCGCAACCCACAGGTTGAGAACCGCTGCAAGGGAAAGGGAGAAATGATATGATAGCTGTATGGGAAGTGGAATCAAAGGGATTTTATTTTTTTAAGGGTAAGAGAAATAACATGCCAGTGGCAGTAATCATGTAGAGAGAGAATAAGAGATGAGGAGATGATGGGATGGCTATGGTACGGGACAGAAGAATTGCTGTAGTGTTGTCTTCTAGTAGGCAAGAGGGGAGGAGAGATTGTGCACAGGTGGAGAGATTGATTGTGGCTAACACTATAATAGGAGGAAAGAAAGTAAAATATATGGATACAGATGTAGGAATATAGACAGATTTGGTATGAGAACTTGTACAAGTTCTTAATGAGATAAGAAGTTAGGACTATAGCTGAGAATGAGATTAGGAGAGGAGATTTTTGAGGTTTGATGAAAAAAATTTGAGTAGAATGGGAGAGAAAATGGACCAGGGAAATAGTCTAGGATTGCCAGTCAGCTAAGGGTCACTTGAACATGGTTGTGTCCTTTTCTTAAGTCAGATTTAGCTCTAGGAAGTTCAAATACTAGGTAGAAAGATAATTGGATTTAACCAATGATGTGTTTTTTCAGAAGAGTATGATTAAATGAGAAGAACAAAAGAGTAAGTGCAGGGCAGTGATTATTATGATTGACTGGAATTTAAGTATTTAAAGAGTCAAACAGTCTGGCCACTGTGGCTCAGTGGTTGAGCATCCACCCGGGAACCAAGAGGTCACTGGTTCATTTCCTGGTCAGGACACATACCTGAGTTGTCAGGGTACATGCCCAGGTTGCGGGCTCCATCTCCAGTAGAAGGTGTGCAGGAGGCAGCCGATGGATGTTTCTCTCTCATCGATATTTCTCTCTTTCTATCCTTCTCCCTTCCTGTCTAAAATCAATAAAAACATATTTTTAAAAAAGAGTATAACATAGGAGGGGGTGGTAAAAGACAATGGAAAATGATAAGGTTTGGATTGAAGGTTCCTGGTGAGTCAAGAGATTGTTGGAGTTGAAGTATTAGTGAGAGTGAGCTGCAAATATAAGGAGGTGATGATCAATGAGTAGAATGTTTAAAATTGACATTATGCAGGTTGCAGTTATTGGACCACAGGAGTGAGTGTCCATAATATTAGAGATTAAGATATCACTGTTCTCTGTCTCCTACAAATCATATGTTTCCCCCTCCTTTCTCCAGAGTTCTCAAGTAAATGTTGCTTCTGCCCAAAACTTGAATCTTTATTGCGATCTTTATAGGAATTTAAAATAGGATATGTTTCAGTAGAGATAAGGAGAGCTGTAAATTCTACATGAAATGTTTTTAAAGTATGAATTTGTTAAGGTGTGTTCTCTAATACCTTAGATCTTGTTCACTTAGATTTTACTATATTTTTCAAGATTTTTAGGTTGAATTTTTGCTCTTGTAAATAATGTTGCTCGAAATGCTTATGTGTTGTATGCAATCTCTCCCAGATTTTAATTTGCTGAAATAAAATTTCAAGCTATATAAAATTGAAGTAAGATTGAAAAGAGTTTTAAAAATTGATTACAATCTAAGTACATTTATAACAAAAGGAGGTAGCAACTAGTACTTTTCAGACTTATCTTTATTTAATTTGGCTTCATAAACAATACTTGATTAGTTGCCAGACTAGCACTGTGGTAAAGATATTGGGAATAAAAACTTAAAAAAGTAAAATAGTTTTCTTTCTTTCTTTCTTTCTTTCTTTCTTTCTTTCTTTCTTTCTTTCTTTCTTTCTTTCTTTCTTTCTTTCTTTCTTTCTTTCTTTCTTTCCTTCCTTCCTTCCTTCCTTCCTTCCTTCCTTCCTTCCTTCCTTCCCTTTCTTTTCTTTTCTTTTCTTTTCTTTTTCTTTTTCTTTTTCTTTTTCTTTTTCTTTTTCTTTTTCTTTCTTTTCTTTCTTTTCTTTCTTTCTTTCTCACTCCCCACCCACTGTCCTCTTTCATAGGTGCGTGATTTTTGTCCAGTCTCTTCCCGCATCCCCCACACCCCTTTTCCCCCCAAGAATAGTCAGTCCATTCCCTTTATATGCCCCTGATTCTATTATAATCACCAGTTCATTCTGTTCATCAGATTATTTATTCACTTGATTTTTAGATTAACTTGTTGATAGATGTGTATTTATTGTTCATAATTTGTATCTTTACCTTTTTCTTCTTCTTCCTCTTCTTAAAGGATACCTTTCAGCATTTCATATAATACTGGTTTGGTGGTGATGAACTCCTTTAGCTTTTTCTTATCTGTGAAGCTCTTTATCTGACCTTCAATTCTGAATGATAGCTTTGCTGGATAAAGTAATCTTGGTTGTAGGTTCTTGGCATTCATCACTTTGAATATTTCTTGCCACTCCCTTCTGGCCTGCAAAGTTTCTGTTGAGAAATCAGCTGACAGTCATATGGGTACTCCCTTGTAGGTAACTGCCTTTCTTTCTCTTGCTGCTTTTAAGATTCTCTCTTTGTCTTTTGCTCTTGGCATTTTAATGATGATGTGTCTTGGTGTGGTCCTCTTTGGATTCCTTTTGTTTGGGGTTCTCTGCGCTTCCTGGACTTGTAAGTCTATTTCTTTCACCAGGTAGGGGAAGTTTTCTGTCATTATTTCTTCAAATAGGTTTTCAATATCTTGCTCTCTCTCTTCTTCTGGCACCCCTATAATTCGGATGTTGGTACGCTTGAAGCTGTCCCAGAGGCTCCTTACACTATCTTCGTATTTTTGGATTCTTTTTTCATTTTGCTTTTCCGGTTGGGTGTTTTTTGCTTCTTCGCATTTCAAATCGTTGACTTGATTCTTGCGATCCTCTAGTCTGCTGTTGGGATTCTGTATAATATTCTTTATTTCAGTCAGTGTATGCTTAATTTCTAGTTGGTCCTTTATCACAACCTCGAGGGTCTCATTAGATTTCTTGTAGATCTCATTAAGTTTATCGGCAGTTTCTAGAAAAATTCTTGAAAAACCTTAAAAGTGTGGTTTTGAACTCTATATCCAGTAGTTTGCTTTCCTCCATTTCTGTCATTTGTGTCCTTTTTCTTTGTCTCCGCATTTTTTATGCTTCCTTGTGTTGATAAAGTGGTTTTCTGTGCTAAGTGTCCTCTAGGGCCCAGTGGGTCAGCCTCCCCAATTACCTGAGGTGGACACTCTTGGTGCACCCCCTTGTGGTCTTTGTGCACAGTCTTGTTGTAGTTAAGCCTTGATTGTTGTAGGTATCACTGGGAGGAATTGACCTCCAGGCCAATTGGCTGTGAGAATCAGCTGTGTCTGCAGTGGGAGAACTTCTGTGCTGGAGACACCCTTATGGGGCAAGACTTGCTTCAATGGGGCTTTGGTGCTCACTGAGTCTGCCCCCTGAGTGTGTCCTTTATGGTTCCACAGAGCTGCAAACTGGATGGTCCCACTCTGACCTCTGGGTATACTGGCTCCTAGATCTCTAGGGAGGTGCTAATCTAGCCTCAGCCTTAGGCTATCCAGTAAAAGCCTCCCTGCAGGGCTTGGGCGGGGCGGGTCCCACGGGATCGACAGGGCGGGACTAGCAGTTATGGCTGCTCTCAGAGGCTCCGCTTCTCAGTGTCCCTCAGTAATCGCTGCGAGCCCCTCCGAGAGAAAGCTGCCCTCGAGTTTCGACCGATGCCAGACAGTCCCGCTTCTCCCGTATGAGTCTAGGTCCCCAGAGACTCTCCCGGAACTGGAGCTCAGAGCCTGAGACTCCCTCCGGATTGAAAAAGACAACCGCGCACTCAGCCGCCAGCCCGCTCCGCGTGCGCCTCTGTACCTTAGTATTTTACTTCCGCACCGCACCTCCTCTGAGTCTAGGTATGCTTTTCTCTTTCCTTCTAGTTGTAGAATTTCCACTCAGCCAGCCTTCCTGTGGTTCTGGGTGATGTCCGTTCCGTCTTTTAGTTGTATTTTTGAAGTGGTTGTGCGAGGCAGCAAACTCCAGTGTTTACCTATGCCGCCATCTTGGTTTCCTCACTAGTTTTCTTTATGGAACACATTAAATTAGTGAGGAAATGGGTTTTGGCTTAATCTGTTAGTATCAAAGATGTGCTGATAGATTTAGATGTTAAAGTTAAATTAAAAACCCTTTAAACTCTACATCTCTTTAATTACTTAATCCTTAAATGCAAAGTTTGTATTTAGGTAATATTGAAAATAATGGAAATAATAATAACCAACATTTGTTGAGTGATTGATCTTATTTGAGGGACTTTTTGTGAAATTTAACTTCACAACTTGTGGAAAATGGTTTTCTACAATTAGGTTCTGGTGGGTGGAAATCATATGGGCAGACTTCTAGTTATAAAATGAAAGAGAAGGTTCTATTGGTTTAATGATCTGAACAATTGACTGGAAACTGGTTTGGAGGACTGTGTTTTGTAATGTTGTAGAAATGTAACCAAGTTGTTTTACCTTCTGTAAACAAAGCACTAGTAAATAAAACTTTGTTCATCTGTTTATTTTACTTTCAAAATTAAAAAAAGGCCGGAACAGCTCTATTGTCAAAGTGGCTTCCTCCCTCCCCACACACAGAGATAATAAGCAAATGTTGTTTTGTGTTGATGGTCGGCATCATCCTCAACATCCTTACTTACTAACAGACTTTTCAGTAAAAGCCATTTTTCTTTTTATTTCCCCCCCCCCTCCCTTTGGCTCAAAATTTTTCTTTTAAGTAATCCAGTCTTCTCTGGAGTGCACAGTATAAACAGACCTTGCCACCAATGACCTTAAAATATGGATGTTGAAACCACTTGGCTTAAGAAAATGATGCCGGTGAACTGTGTCATTATTGTAATATCAAAATACTGAGACCATGTAATTTTATTAATATTAATTCTTGTAATAATAGCTTATGCCTTATCAATTTAAATTTTTCTTCCTCTGGAGATTAATGGAGGCATAGAAGAATGCTTTTCACATGAAAGCACCTTTCTTTGATTTGAAAATTTAATACAGAGTATAAATATGGATATATCTAAAAATATAAATATTTTGGATTTCACATTTAAAATTTTTTAAAATATCAAAATTATACCACTAAAGATATATTGCTATTTGGTACTTAAAAATATCCTGGTATGATAAAATGCTGGAATCTTTGAAAAGCAGTTCAGCTGTTTTGGAGATGGGAATTGTGGGCATCGGGTGGGAGATAGCCTCAAAATGAATTAACAATCTTAACTTGACTGGAAGTTGGATATTTATTACTTTTAATGTATTTTTCTTTCAGTTAAGGAGAATCTAGAGATTGTTTTATGTGTCTAAATCATTTTAATTGCAATTGAAAATATTTATAGTTTATTGTTAGTACCTTTGCCATTCTGTTTTTAAAGAATGTTTTTATAAAGTATTGACATTTTTTAAAGAATGAAAAATTTATGAAGTATAACTGAATGGTAAAATATACTATGTGCAGCCCTAGCCGGTTTGGCTCAGTGGATAGAGTGTCGGCCTGTGGACAGAACCTGGTCAAGAGCACATGCCCAGGTTGTGGCTTGATCCCCAGTAGGGAGCTTGCAGGAGGCAGCCGATCAGTGATTCTCTCTCATCGTTGGTGTTTCTATCTCTCTCTTCCTCTCCCTTCCTCTCTGAAATCAATAAAAATAAATTAAAAAAATATATAGTATGTGCAATTCTTCTAGAACTAGTAACTTAAAGACCCGTTACCTTTCTAAGTTTTGCATGTGATTTTCCCCCAACCCAGACCCCTAAAAGGTCTCTTTATTGTTGTGTTGTTGTTTTTTCCTGCAATCCTCCAGCTTACTTCTTTACCCTTCCAAGCTCCCGTTGGTGTTAGTCGGGTCATTGAGACTAGGGAGATGAATTAAGTATATTGGACCTTTTAAGATTTAGGTAGTATCCTGCCAGTCATTTCCTAATAGCATGACCATGGGCAAGTATAAGTCACTTAATCTAAGCCTTATTTTGTTTATTTTTAAAATGAATATATTTTATCCTTCCCTCCTCAGAGTTACTTGAGGATGAGACAATATATACGATAGTGCTTTAGAAACATGGTTTCCTACACAAGCACATCCACTGAGTAATTTGTTTCTTAGTTTTTTTCATCCCCACCAAGTTATATGTATATGCTTTTTCCTATTTTGATTATAAATTTAATCTGTTTTAAAAATATATTTTTATTGATTTCAGAGAGGATGGGAGAGGGGGAGAGAGAGAGAAACATCAATGATGAGAGAGAATCATTGATTGGCTGCCTCCTGCATGCCCCACACTTTGGATTGAGCCCGCAACCTGGGCATGTGCCCTGATGGGGAACCAAACCGTTTCCTCCTGGTTCATAGGTCAACACTCAACCACTGAGCCACGCTGATCGGGCAATTTAATGCATTCTTGTAGAAAGTCTGAAAAATATAGAAAACTTAAAGAAGAAAATAGAAATCTGAAAAATGCATCATCCTGTTTTCATATTTTTATGGGAAATTTAGTTTTGAGGCTGAGTTTCCTGAAGGTAAGGATAGTTGGTGTATTACTTATTTTTGAATTTTCTATTCTTTGCACTAGGCACAAAATTAATGATTGTTGAGTGAATGGCAACTTCCTTAGTCTGGGTATATTTCTTAAAGTCAAAAGCTTGGTGAAATTTTACTGGGCATTTGAAGAGAAAAGACATCTAACCAACAAAAATAATAGTGGGTGCATATTTTAAAATAACTGTTTCTTTTGGCTAAAAGAAGAAAGGAAAACATGTTAGGGTCAATCTTAATAGTCTTTGACCAAGTTAGGAAATCAGTTAAAGATGTTAGATATTGATCCACTTTGCAGTTTCATATCAAAATGGGTTGACATTTATTCAGCGAGAATAACATATGATAAAATGTAAAGACCTTTTTTTTAAATGCTTGGAAATTGTAACAATTTTCTTTTTCCTTTTTAAATTTTTTATTAAATAGGATGGCTTAAATTCCTTGGTCCTTGATTTGGATTTTCCTGCTTTGAGGAAAAACAAGAATATAGATAATTTCTTAAATAGATGTAAGTATGTTAAACTTCATATTTGATCCCATGACTATACTTTGATGAGAGATTTATGTTTGATTAACATTATTAAAGTCCATATAAACTTATTGACTTATTAAACTTAAGTAATTTTTAGCTTGCCACTTTAATATACTTTTATTGATTTCAGAGAGGAAGGGGGAGAGAGAGAGAGAAAGAAACATCAATGATGAGAGAGAATCATTGATCGGCTGCCTCCTGCACGCCCCACACTGAGAGTCGAGCCTGAAAGCTGGGCATGTGCCCTGACTGAGAATTGAACTGTGACCTCCTGGTTCGTAGGTCGATGCTCAACCACTGAACCACACCGGCTGGGCTAAATACTAATATTCTTTATTTTCAAAGCAAAACTGCAGGACCAATTGTAGCATATAATGTAGGTAAAGTTCAAGATTTTGTATAAATTGTTCAGACTAGTGGTTTTCAGGACAGGTTATTTATGGCAGTTTCAAGAGAAGTTTTAAATTAATATTAACAACACTAAGACCTCTACATTATTCGGAAGACTTAATGAGCTTTATGTTTGCATAAATGTAGACATTTCAATCTAGTTAGTGAAAGATAATGTAATAATTATTGCCATATAAGTGGTAACTCTTAATATTTTGTTGGTATTGATGTTGATGTGAAGGTGTAAATGAAGTTGAATTCTAAGAATAAGAAATTTTTAAAATAACTAATACATATTTTATATCAACACCGGTAAGCGCTTTAATTTGGAATTGTCAGAGACTGGACTGTTTTCCTAATTCCACAATCCTGTCTATAGTTACCATATCTATAATATGTGGTTACTAAAGAAGCAGGCTTCCCAAAAATTCATTGCTAAGATTAGCCCTGCAAGTAATTTTATAGCAACTTTCTTTCATGACTTAGAATGCACTCAGGATCGCTTGGGTCATTACTGTTTCAGCTGTCATCTAACTTGCCAAGCAACAGAGTCAGAAACAGAATAGCTTAACTGCTACTTTTTGGTAGTAGTGTTTGTTTATATATGTTAATAAACCATAGCGTTTTGATTCTTTGACGTGAAGTTAATGTGTATCTTAGATTTTTAAATAGCAACCTTTAAAAACTGACAGATATAGCTGAAAACTAAGCCAAATTTCTTGGAATAAAAATTTGTTTACAAATATGCTGATTATTTTAAAATATTCTTTATAAATGTGATGATTAACATTACAAATATGGTGACCTTTTTATTGTAGATGAGAAAATTGTGAAAAAAATCAGAGGTTTGCAAATGAAGGCAGAAGACTACGAGGTTGTAAAAGTTATTGGAAGAGGTGCTTTTGGCGAAGTCCAGTTGGTAAGAAAATATTAGTATTGTTTTTATTATTTTGACGACATAGTTTGTGAAGCATTATCAGTAGCCCTGGAGTAGATCTAATTTCTTTGCCCAGCCAGGCCAGAGTTAGCTTTCTGAGGTTGGTCAAGTCATTCCATCTCTGAGAGCCTCAGTGTGTTCATCTATAAAAGGAGGCAGTGCTATATAATAAAAGCCTAATATGCAAATTGTTCGACCGGGAGTTTGGCCACTTGCTATGATGTGCGCTGACCACCAGGGGGCAAAGCAGACCATGGCTGTTGTTGGCGACGTGGCACTGGCAATGGGCGGCAGTGGAGTCACTGCCAGCCCCGATGGGCCCTGATGAGAGCAGGACTATGGCGGGATGGTGGAGTAGATGGGCGGGTGTGAGCGGGGGCCTGATCGCCCTGCTGATTGCCCCACAAATGGCAACCACCGGTGGGGGGCAAGGCCGCCATCTGGCTCCCAGGTGCTGAGGGAGCTGGGCGGGGGGCCTGGCCCCAACCAATCGTCCTGTAGGCAGGATGGTGGAGCAAGTGAGGCGGCAGCACCAGGCCACAGCGGGGTGCCAGGCGGGGCTGCGAGCCTGGAGGCATGAGCTGGGTCCCAATCCCCGCAGGCCACCCGAAGGGCCCCATCCGTGCACGAATTCGTGCACCGGGCCTCTAGTTGTGCTGTAAACACCAGGTCTCTTACCAGCTCTGAAACAATGAGATTTAGAAGAAAGCTTCACACATGATCTCCTAGTGAATATTCCACCAGAACTACTGTGTTTTATTTATATGTTCAGATTAATAGCATCTCTGCTTAATTAACTAAGGTTTATTCAGATATATGAGAAGCCCAGCAAAGACACTTTAATAACTGAAATTTATCTTTAAAAGGCAAAGTGGTACCAACTCGAAATATTGTAAATGTTTGTAATAAATATTTCATTTATAGTATTAAATGAGAAACTATAATAATATTCCTGTTTCTATCACCTGTGTATGAAACTTCTCTGTGTCCTTACAGTTTAATTATGAACTCAAATTCTGTATTTTACTCAATAGTGTTTTATTCTTCTTGACTGAGCACTGAGAAAAGCTGTGATTACTATGTACCAGCCCAGGTTTCTCTAGGAACAAGTCATGACAGACTAATGTTTGTCTTTTCCTTCCCTTTTATTACCTCTTTCTTTGATATATTTATTGAATTTATAGATCAGAGTAGTGTAATAGCTGTAATATGTATCTGTAATAGATTTGAAAAAGTCTGACATACATGAGGATGTTAAGGAGAAATGTTAATAAGCATATGGGTAGGCAGCTTTATACTAATTTAATCTGTATTCTAATGAGCCTGATGAAGACATGAATGGTACCTTGGACAGAGATCCCCAGGGACAGGTTCTAGGGTTCTCTACTCTCTTATTAAATATTTTATTAATAAATTTTATGGAGGCAGTGGTGGAATGTTGAATAATTTTGCAAATGAGCTAAACCTGAAATAATTTTAGATGATGAGCCCAAATCCAGAAGTCATCAGTTGGGGAGATAATTGGCTAGATAGAAGTGAAATTTAACCAGAGTAATGACCTATAGTGGGATTTGAAGAACTCAGGAATAGATTGCTTAATAGTAATTATGGATGAAAGAACAATTTTCCTTGAATGTTCAGACACAGTCACATTCTGAGGTACTGCAGGTTAGGCCTTCAAAATATGACCTTGGTGGTGGTGGTGGGGGGAAACAATACATAACTCATCCCATAAAAGCTATAGGTACTAGAGTCCCGGTGCATGAAATTCGTGCATGGGTAGGGTCCCTAGGCCTGGCTGGTGATCAGGGCCGATTGGGGCCTTCCTTCATTCCGAGCTGCCTCCTGGTGGTCAGCGCACGTCATAGCGAGCAATCAAACTCCTCTCAGTCTCCCCGTGGAACTCCCGAGGGGATACTTTGCATATTAGCCTTTTATATATATAGATGTTGGGATGACCTTCAGTGACATCAACCCTTTTGACCACAGTATAAATGCTTCCTTGTTTGTTTTTTAGTTTTGTGGTTTTTTTTACTAATTTATCTTGGATATAACCCTCTTTACTTTGAAAAAGAAGGTTAGAAATTCTAGCCTTGCGAAGGTTTTCTTAAGGTAAATATGGCTTTCATCTCTATTAATACAATATACATTGTTCTTCAAATATTCCTTTGGTTAATTGATTAACATGTTTATTGAATGTCAGGTACCATTTTAAGTGCTAGCAGTACATTATATAGGTCAGTGATGGCGAATCTTTTGAGCTCGGCGTGTCAGCATTTTGAAAAACCCTAACTTAACTCTGGTGCCGTGTCACATATAGAAATTTTTTGATATTTGCAACCATAGTAAAACAAAGACTTATATTTTTGATATTTATTTTATATATTTAAATGCCATTTAACGAAGAAAAATCAACCAAAAAAATGAGTTCACGTGTCATCTCTGACACGCGTGTCATAGGTTCGCCATCACTGATATAGGTGCTCACACAAGGCACCTGCATTCAAAGAGCTTTTATTTTGACCTGGTCAGTATAATAGTTTCAAAATGAAACTGTGGTCTAAGTTCTAAAAATAGTTCTAAATTAACCTTTTGAAAACATAATGCATAAATATTAGGAACTAAAGGCCCAATGCATGAAATTCGTGCAAGGGGCTGAGCCCTTGCTGCCCTGGCTGCCTCGGCCAGCCCTTGCAGCCTTGGCCGGCCCTCGCAGCCTCGGCTTCGTCTGGAATGTCATCCGGCTGTTCGGTCTAATTAGCATATTAGCTCTTTATTATATAGGATTACTTATATGATTGTTTATTTGGAGGAGGTATAAGAAAGTTTTCATGGCTAGCAGTAGAAATATTTTTAGCATTTTTATTTTTGAAGTCATATCTTATTTTTGGCATTTGGGAACCTTATATTTAGCTAGTTTTGTGATATTGCCTACTCCACTTGTTCTTCAGAAAAGTCTTAGGTGACATTAAATTTTTTCCTGATGATTGTTTTATTTAAAACTACACAAATTAGTATATGAATGCATTCTTACTCTCAACATTCTAAATTATTTAGGATTAGGTAGAATGCATTGATAATTGGAAACATTTGGGGATGTTGGAAAATTTGTGTCAAATTATTTTCAGTGGATATTTATATTTTATCCTAATTACTTTTATTTGAGGAAAGTTGAAACCTTTTCCTATTATTTAGAATGATTTCAAAAGCTTTTGTCTAAAAATGTTTCAGGAGATCTAGGTCACTTTAGGATTTTCCATGCATGTCTTTAGTTACATGTACGAATGTTTTATCTACTTAAAAAAATTTTTTTTTTAAAGAAATACATATTAGCCCTAGCCGCTTTGGCTCAGTGAATAGAGTGTCGGCCTGTGGACTGAAAGGTCCCAGGTTTGATTCCGGTCAAGGGCACATGCCCGGGTTGCGGCTTGATCCCCAGGTGTGCAGGAGGCAGCCAATCAATGATTCTCTATCATCATTGATGTTTCTGTCTCTCTCCCTCTCCCTTCCTCTCTGAAATCAATAAAAATATATTTTAAAAAAAGAAATACTTATTAGCTGTAGAAAATACAAATCACCCAGAATTCCATCAGCTGAGATGAAACCACTGTTAACTCTATTTTTAGGGAGAGAAAGAAACATCAGTGATGAGAGAATCATGGATTGGCTGCCTCCTGCATGGGGATTGAGCCTGCAACCCGGGCATGTGCCCTTGACCAGATTGAACCTGGGACCCTTCAGTCCGCAGGCGGATGCTCTGTCCACTGAGCCAAACCAGCTAGGACAGTGGTCGCCAAACCGCGGCTTGGGAGCCACATTCGGCTCTTTGGCCCCTTGAGTGTGACTCTTCCACAAAATACCATGTGCGGGTGCGCACATACAGTGCGATTGAAACTTTGTGGCCCACGCGCAGAAGTCGGTTTTCAGAAAGGAGATAGACGAAACAAGTATACAAGACGAGTGTGGATGGGAGAGTTGGAAGGGGTCAACCTCAGCGAACGTACCTCAATCAGATGGAGGACATTTTTAGCAAAGGCCAGCTTAGGAGTACCCTAATTAAGTTAATAACAATGTACTTACCTATGTAGTTTAAGTTTAAAAAATTTGGCTCTCAAAAGAAATTTCAATCGTTGTACTGTTGATATTTGGCTCTGTTGACTAATGAGTTTGCTGACCACTGAGCTAGGACTACTGTTAACTCTTTTGGCCCTTGCCCTAGCTGGTTTGGCTCAGTGGATAGAGAGTCGGCCCTTGAACTGACCAGTCACTATGATGTGCACTGACCACCAGGGGGCAGTTGCTCCAACCGGTAGGTTAGCTTGCTGCTGGGGTCCGTCCTATCGCGACTGGGTGAGACGGGCTGGACATGCCCTGGAGCCCTCCTGTAGTACCTCCCTGGCCAGCCAACCTCCTGCGGTCCTTCCCCGGCTGGCCGGCCAACCTCCCACAGTCCCTCCCTGGCTGGCCGGCTGTGATTGCTGGCCCGGCCGAGAGACCCCACCTGTACACGAATAGTTATAAAATTATCCACTTTGAATGTTGATTTATGTTACCTTTGTAAAATCTGGAGCAATTACACAGATATCAACTGCATCATTATCAACCATGAGTTACTATAAGTGAACGACTCATAATATTCTCCAAAACCACTATTATATTGCAATGTCATTATGGCATAAATAAAGGACTTTCAGCAATAGCCTGTGTGCCCTGGTATATATATACCCCAAATATTCTTCTATATAATAAAGAGGTAATATGCAAATCGACCCTCACACCGTGACACCGTCACAAGATGGTGGCGTGCACAGCGGGGGCGGGGCCCGGCGGCTGCTCCACGTGGCTTCCGCTGGGGTTCCCTGCAGCCTCACGGGGCTGCGGGGGTCCCAGCGGCCGCTTTGCACGGCTTCTGCTGGGGTTTCTGCGGCCCCGCGGCCACTCCACCGCCTCCTGGAGGCGGGGCATCGGGCGGCACTCCAGGACTTGGGGCCATCCCTTGGCGCACCAGCCAAACAGGGCAGGACTCTGGGACTCAGGGCGGTCCCATGGTGGGGGCGGGGGGGTTGGGGGGAGGGGTCCCAGGTCTCGTGTGATTTCATGCGACAGGTCACTAGTCCTATATAATAAAAGGCTAATATTCAAATCAACCGAACAGTGGAACAACCGGTCACTATGACATGCACTGACCACCAGGGGGCAGATGCTCAACGTAGGAGCTGCCCCCTGGTGATCAGTGCGCTACCACAAGGGGAGCGCTGCTCAGCCAGAAGCCAGGCTCACAGCAGCAGTGGTGACGGGAGCCTCTCCTGCCTCCGCGGCAGCGCTAAGGATATCTGACTGCCGGCTTAGGCCCGCTTCCTGAGGGCTCCCAGACTGGGAGAGGGCGCAGGCTGGGCTGAGGGACTCCCTCCTCCACCCCCCCTCGAGTGCACGACTTTTGGGCACCAGGCTTCTAATTCACCTATAAAAGATTAAACATACCAATAGTTAACTATTTTTTAAATTAAATATTGTTGAAAGTATTACATATGTTCCCCTTTTTCCCCCATTGACTCCTTCTAGCCCACTCACCCCCCGCCCCAGGCCTTCACCACCCTATTTCTGTGTCCATGGGTTATGCATATACCAGTATGCCTACAATTCTTTGGCTAATCTCTTCCTACCCATCCACCCTCTTCCGCCTTCCCTCTGAGATTCTGTCATCTATTCTATGCTTCTGTCTCTGGATCTGTTTTGTTCCTCAGTTTATTTTGTTCATTAGATTCCACATATAAGTGAGATCATGTGATACTTGTCTTTCTCTGGCTGGCTTATTTTGCTTAGCATAATGCTCTCCAGGCCCCTCCATGTTGTGTTAAAGGGTAAGGGATCCTTCTTTTTTATGGCTGCGTAATATTCCATGGGATAAATGTACCACAGCTTTTTTACCCACTCATCTACTGATGGGCACTTGGGCTGTTTCCAGATCTTAGTTATTGTAAATTGTGCTGCTGTGAACAGAGAGGTGCATACATTCTTTCTGATTGGTGTTTCGGGTTTCTTAGGATATCTTTCTAGAAGTGGGATCACTGGGTCAAATGGCAGTTCCATATTTAATTTTTTGAGGAAACTCCATACTGTTTTCCATAATGCCTGAACCAGTCTGCATTCCTACCAGCAGTGTACTGGAGTTCCTTTTTCTCTACATTCTTGCTAGCACTTGTCATTTGTTGATTTGTTGATGGTAGCCATTCTAGCGGGTGTGAGGTGATACTTCATTATCATTTTAATTTGCATTTCTCTGATAATCAGTGACTTTGAGCATTTTTTCATATATCTCTTGGCCATCTGCATGTCCACTTTGAAGAAGTGTCTGTTTAGGTCCTTTGATGATTTTTTTTTTAATGTGCCTCAGTCATGAAACAGCTCTGGCTACCGACACAAGCATCAAGCTAGGATGAACTAAGGACTGTACATCTGCTTTGTCCCTGATTGATATAAGAGCAACACCACCAATCAGGTGTCTCCTTGCCCATCGCCAGGGGGTCCTTTGCCCATTTTTAAATTGGATTGTTTGTCTTCCTTTTGTTAATTTGTATGAGTTCCTTATATATTTTGGATATTAGCCCTTTATCAGATGTATCATTGCAAAATATGTTCTCCCATTCAGTGGGCTCCCTTTTCATTTTGTTGATGGTTTCTTTTGCTGTGTAGAAGCTTTTTGTTTTTAATTATTTTTTTTTTACCAGCTGACAAATACCTTTTACTTTCTGTTCATAACTGTACCTTACAGCAGAATTCTTAAAACTCTTTTATGGTCTGAGTCAAGCATAAATTAATTGATGGACTCAATGTTATATGGAATGCTTTTTCTAATGAAGTTAGGAAACACTCAAAATTTAGTTTGTAGTGAAGGGTTGAAGAGTGGCATAAATGTGGAAGAGGGAGTACCTTAGCAACCTTTTTAACATCATTTTAAATATTTTTTAAAACAACATATAACAGCAGTGCTGAAATGAGCATTTGCTTTGAGATAATTTGCTAATTCAACATAAATCAATTAAACATCTAGTCTATCTGCTGTGGAAGGTATTTCTAGTTTTAAGGCTAGGATCCTTTACCCCTTAATCTACCTACCCATGTTTTCATATTGCTTTCCCATGCATTTATTTTCAGCACTCTATAAATGTTATAACACTAAATCAAAGGAATTGTTATTCCAGTTTAATAAGTTAATATAGAAGATGGATGTAATCTTTGACCCTCATCATAATTTATTTGGCTCTTTGCATGTATGAGTCGATTCTTTTCATGTACAGTTACAGTATATCAAAGTAGTTCAAGGATAAGTGATATAACCTATTGATGTAATAACCTTTATACTTGTAATTTGATTAGGCAGTTTTCATTCTGCGGCTGTATTTTCTTTGTAGCCATATCAAAGTTTTGTTTACTTCTTATATCAAGTACTGAGGGGATATTAAAATTTCCAATTGAAATCGTGGATTTGTCTTTTTTGTTTTTCTTTAATTCTGTCAATTTTTGCTTCATGAATTTTCAAGCTCATTTATTAATGCATACATTTTTAGAATTTTTATGTCTTCCTGATGTGTTATACCAGTGATGGCGAACCTTTTGAGCTCGGTGTGTCAGCATTTTGAAAAACCCTAACTTAACTCTGGTGCTGTGTCACATATAGAAATTTTTTGATCTTTGCAACCATAGTAAAACAAAGACTTATATTTTTGATATTTATTTTATATATTTAAATGCCCTTTAACAAAGAAAAATCAACCAAAAAAATGAGTTGGCGTGTCACCTCTGACACGCGTGTCATAGGTTCGCCATCACTGTGTTATACTCTTCTCTGAATTACCCTTTTATTCTCTTTGTTTTGAAGTCTACTTTGTGTGTTATTAATATTGCTCTGTCCACTTTATTTATTTACACACACACACACACACACACACACACACGCACACACACACACTCTAGAGGCCCAGTGCACGAAATTCTTGCACTTGGGGGAGGGGGTGGTCCCTCAGCCTGGCCTGTGCCACTCGCAGTGCAAAGAGCGGGCCTAAGCCGGCAGTTGGACATCTTTAGCGCTGCCACGGAGGCTGCTGCGGTTGCCAGCCGTGAGCATGGCTTCTGGCTGAGCTTCGCTCCCCCTGTGGGACCGCACTGACCACCAGGGGGCAGCTCCTGCATTGAGTGGGATCGGGGTCGAAACGGGCTCTCTGACATCCCCCTAGGGGTCTCGGATTGCGAGAGGGTGCAGAGGGACCCCACCGGTGCAGGATCACCGGGCCAGGGAGGGACGCAGGAGGTTGGCCAGCCGGGGAGGGACCACTGGAGGGCTCCAGGGCTCAGTCCTGATCGGCCAGACCCCAGCAGCAAGCTAACCTACCGGTTAGAGTGTCTGCCCCCTGGTGGTCAGTGCATGTCATAGCAACTGGTCGACTGTCTGCCCCCTGGTGGTCAGTGTATGTCATAGCAAGCAGTTGAGAGGCCTTAGCATATCATTAGCATATTACGCTTTGATTGGTTGAACGGACGACTGGACACAGCATATTAAGCTTTTATTATATAGGATTTTTAGTGATTGCAGAGAGGCAGGGAGAGAGGGAGAGATGGAAACATCAGTGATGAGAGAAAATCATCAATCAGCTGCCTCCTGCACGCCTCCTACTGGGGATCAAGCCCACATCCCAGGCATGTGCCCTTAATCGGAATTGAACCTGGGACCCTTCAGTCCATAGCCCGACGCTCTATCCACTGAGTCAAACCAGCTAGGGCTCTGTCTCCTTTCTTACTTTACTGTTTGCATGGTATATCTTTTTTCAACTTTTCATTTTCAACCTCCTTGGTCTTATATTTAAAATATATAAGGTTAGGTTTTGCTTTTTAATTAATTCTTATAAATTTTGCCTATGAATTGGAGTGTTTAGTCCATTTATATTGACACATATTTTAGATGGTTTAAAATGGCCTTGCAGGCCCCTGAATCTTTGTTTATTTTAATGTATTCGTCTTTCTCTTTATTCTTCAGATTGATTTGTGTTCATTGGTTCCTTCCATTTCCATTCTCTGTTTAGCCTTTCCAATGAATTTTCCATTTTAGTTTTTTTCAGTTATAGAATTTCCAGCTGGTTCTTTTTTTGTAGTTTTCATTTCTCTGTAGATATTTCCTTTTGTTCATTGAAGGCTATTTTTTAAATTTTTAAGTATTTGCTAGCTAAATCCAACATCTATTGGGGTTTTCTATTAACTGCTTTTTTTTTTTTTTTTGAGGATGAGTCTTTTCCTCTTTGCCTATCAAGTAATTTTTAAAATTATATACTGGTCCTCGTCAATATGTGATGGAGACTTTGGATTTTTTTGTTTTTCTTTGATGTTTAATTTTATTCTAACAGGCTGTCCAGTTGCTGATCACCCTTACCTTGTGCAGGCGTAGTTTTATACTTTATACGTAAATGTATATGTGTGAAAGACCAAGTTGTTTTCCAAATTCTTTTCATTGGCAAGAGTGAACCTCTCAACTCTAATCCCCTTTTGTTCTTTTAGGGCATGGTATTATTAAGCTTTGTTAGGGAGTTCTAGAGTAGGCCTTGGTTTAGAGTATGGTTCTTCCTCCTAATTTTACCTGGATGTCCAAAAAAGGTTTCTCCACTCTTTGTGACTGGAAATCAAACGTCCCTCCAATGCTGTCTAAATTGTAGTGTCTCTGTTCTGCTACCAGCCCCGTAGCAGTTGCTATCTGTAAACCTTTGGTACTTTCTCTTTGGATAGTACCCTTAGCCAAGGACTCACATGGTATTTCTAGGGACCTCCCTCTGCATAACTCTTTACTTTCCTCTTTTCTTGCTAGCATAATCCTTGTGCCTCACCTGTCTTGAACTCTGATCTCTGCTTCCTCAACTCAGCAGGACCACTATGCTTAGCTTAGGTGATCACTTGTATGCTGGTTGAGATAGTGTTTGGGTAATTATGGTGTTGACTTGGTGAATTTCTCTTCTCTCAGGAATTGTAGTCTTGTGCTGCCTATTTGACAAAGTCTGAAAGCAGTTGGTTCACATGTTTTGCCGTTTGGATGGTTGCTTACAGTGGGAAGGCTAGCAGGTACTAGTTACTCTACCCTGGCCAGAAGTGCATGGTTCTGAGTGATAACATATTTGTATTTATTGTTTCATGCTAAGACCGTCTATCTCTTCTGTCAGTGATATGTTCAGGTCCATTCAACCAGTAACATTTCTTATGTGGGTTGAGGGAGTTCTCTTTACTAAAGAGGTACAGCATTGTATGATTTTCTAAAGTTTTATTGCATTTTATAAAGTATCAGATTTGTAAATTCTCATATCTTTGCTAGGGAGAACATGAACATTCCTTTGGTTGACCTTATTTTAATCAATATAATAAAAATATTGATTCTATATGTGGATAGTACTTAATGAAAAATAACTAGAAATATTACCTGTTACTTTCTTCTAACTGGAAATTATTTAGAGTTTGGCCAATTATCAAATACAAAAATTTCCCCCAGACATTTATTTATTCATCAAATATTTAGTGAGTGTCTCTATTCTGTTATTAACCCTATAGCAGTCACTCTCTGGTAAATCTTTGGTACTTTCTGGAAATATTACCTGTTGATTATTTTCTTATAACTGGAAATTCATAGTTTGGCCAGCAATATAATATAATTTTTTTCACAGACATTATTTTTTTCATTAAATATTTAGTGAGTGTCTATTTTAATTGCCAGTGATGACATTGTACTTGGCACTGAGAGTACAATGGAGAATAAAACAGGCATGAATAATCTTTACCTTCATTGAGCTTACATTCTAATATGGGAGACACAATAAATAAAAGGAAACAACATCAAAAAATTATTAAGTATGGTATCTGCTAGGAAGGAAACATGTAGAGTTCTAGGGTAGGGAACAATGAATTCCTACTTTGGATAGGCTGGTCATCCATTTGAGGGGTTTACATTTCAGCTGAGTGAAGAAGGGCACATGTGGGAGGCAACCAGTCGACATGTCTCTCTCCATCAATGTCTCTGTCTCTCTCTTTCCCCCTCTCTTTCTCTCTTCCTCTCCCCTTCTACTCTCTCTAAAAATCAATGGAAAAAATATCCTCAGGTGAGGAGTAGCAAAAGAAAGTTATGTCTTTACTTTTTATTAGTTAGCTGGGGATCATTTTGTTTTGTAACTAAAGTCTCTTAATAATAGCATTATAATGATTTGTTCACCTTTCTAGTAAAATTAAAATATTAATAATTTTTGTGTTTTAAAAATCAATAGGTTCGTCATAAAGCATCACAGAAGGTTTATGCTATGAAGCTTCTTAGTAAGTTTGAAATGATAAAAAGATCAGATTCTGCTTTTTTCTGGGAAGAAAGAGATATTATGGCCTTTGCCAACAGTCCCTGGGTGGTTCAGGTAAGCATACTAACTTTTATAAGTTTATTTACTTCTTTTATAAGTGCTTATCATTCTTAATTATTGATTTTGTGTGCTAAATATCCTACATTTCTATTACATAGTGACAGTGCAGTTATTTTTAATAAGATCTGATTTAATACGCTTATTTAATGTTCCTAAGTAGTATGTCATACAGACATGACATACAATACTTACATTTGTGTATGGAAGCAAGTATTACTTGCAACTTTTTCTTTTTTAATTCCTTTATAAAGAATTGTGTTGGGTTGATTAAAAGTATGCCTACTCTTTGTTGTGATTTATGTAATAAAAACAATAATCGGACTATCTTAAAGGAAAAAAAGACTTCATGCAACAAGGATTTTGAAAATTCTGTTTCTACAGTCCTTTATATATTACCTATAATGTAAGACAGTCTTGACATTCCTAATTCAGCCTCATATTTGACTCTTAAGTAAGGAACAGATGTTCAATTTTATCTTCTTTTCAATTATATTCCTCACCAGCTTTGTTTGTCTAAAGATTTTTTATACTAATATCTAATTTTACAAACATTTTGAACAAATGTCATGAGTAAAGTTAGGTATATACCAATGCATGTTCAGAATGCTTAAATGATCTGGGAGTTTGATATCTTGCTTGTGGAAGGAAATTTGGATGTAAAAAATATTGCCACATTGATGAATATGTAATTTAAAAACTTATTATTATTGCTTTTTTAAATTATGTTGAGCCTCAACCCTTCTCCTTTTTTATTATATTCAGTGAATAGAAATTCTGATAATGTGCAGCTAAAACTGATATATGATTATAGCAAGTCATATATCATGGTAATTTACCTGATTAAGGAATAATTGTAATAAATTATTCCATTTTTAGCTTTAAATTGCTTTCATAGTATCAGAGTCATTGACATTTCTAGTTTATAATTTTGTAAATTGATATCTTTAATCTTTAATTCTGCTAAATGGACCTTTACAAAGTGTTCACTGGTATTGTGTGCTTGTGGCTATTGGAATGTCAGTGCTCCCAGGCATTCTCAGTGGATTGAGTCTGTGTACACACACACACACACACACACACACACACACACACACACACCTGTTTTTTTCTCTGTCCATTGTAGATATTGAAAATCATAAGTTCACATTGATGCTTCTTAATCTAACTCCATAGGGTTCATTTTAGTTTTATTCCTCTTTGTATTTGTGACCTTTTTTCTCCAGTTGTGCGAAATGAGGCTTCCATTACCTTTAATACATTTAAATAGTTTGATCAGTCCACCTGGTGCAACCTGCATAACCAGTGTCTATTTTTGCTGCCCCGATCTCCTCCATGAACCCCCACCCTCTTTTCTCTACTTGGGCTCTGATTCTTCCTTCCTGGATATCTCGTCCCTTCTCATCCCTTTTAGGCTCTCATATCCCATGTCACACTGCCCCTCTGCCTGGATGTCTTCATCACCCTGCTTGGGCCTTAGTAACCCATGGCAGCCATCCTCATGCAGGAACAGTCCTCCTTACACTGTAGAGCTCTGATACCGATGTGCAGCTCATCTTTCGACTCCTTTAATAACATGTTTTGATGAATAGAAATGTATAACTCTGATGTAGTACAATTTTATAAAAGTTTTATGATGAATAACCTTTAGTGCATTTAAGAATTTTTTTTTTTAAAATATATTTTATTGATTTTTTACAGAGAGGAAGGGAGAGAGATAGAGAGTTAGAAACATCGATGAGAGAGAAACATCGACCAGCTGCCTCCTGCACATCTCCTACTGGGGATGTGCCCGCAACCCAGGTACATGCCCTTGACCGGAATCGAACCTGGGACCTTTCAGTCCACAGGCCGACGCTCTATCCACTGAGCCAAACCGGTCTTGGCAAGAATTTTTTAAAAAATATATATTTTATTGATTTTTTACAGAGAGGAAGGGAGAGAGATAGAGAGTTAGAAACATCGATGAGAGAGAAACATCGACCAGCTGCCTCCTGCACATCTCCTACTGGGGATGTGCCCGCAACCCAGGTACATGCCCTGACCGGAATCGATTGGCTGCCTCTTGCACGCCCCCCACTGGGGACTGAGCTCGCAACCCAGGCATGTGCCCTTGACTGGAATTGAACCCAGGACCCTTCAGTCCGCAGGCCAACGCTCTATCCACTGAGCCAAACCAGCTAGGGCTATGTTATCTTTTTGACTTCTTATTTTTTGCCTGTGATCACACCAGGATTGATTTTTTAAAATAGGGTGTTACATAAGGATTATGGGTGTGTGTTTTTGTTGTTTGTTTGTTTTTTTGTTTTTTAAGAGAGAGTGGAAGAGAGAAGGAAAGACAGAGAGGAACATCAGTGTGAGAGAAACACATCCATGGGTTGCCTCCTGCACAAGCCCTGAACAGGAGGGCCCAGGCCAGGGAGGAGCCTGCAACTGAGGTACATGCCCTTGACTGGAATTGAACCCGGGACCTTTGGGTCCACAGGCCGACACTATCCACTGAGCCAAACTGGGTAGGGCAAGGATTATGTTTTATTTGTTTCCTTGTGGATATCTAGTTGTTCCAACATCACATTGGGGAAAAAAACAAAAACAATTTTCCTTTTCCTATTGGTATAGTTTGCCTCCTTTTGTAATACAATTGTCCATGTATGCATGGGTCTATATTGGGGTTTTCTGTTCCATTTAGTTGTTTTATTTGTCTATTCTTGCCACCAAGTACCACAGTGTTTTAATTAGTTCTGTTTAAATTGCTTGATATTGATTGAGCTTTTTAGATCTATGGGCTTAGAGATTTCATAAAATTTGGAAAAATTTTGGCCATTATTTCTTCAAGTATTTTTTTTCTGTCTCAGTTCTATCATACATAACTCTCAGCCTCTTTCTCAGACTTGAGTTACACGTATATAATCTGCTTGGTGTTGCCCAGATAGTCTCTTTATTTGTTGTTGTTGTTTTTTCTCGTCTTTTGTTGTTGTTGCTCTGGTGTGCCTCATTTTGTATTATTTGTTTGAGCTATGTCTTTAAGTTAACTTATCTTTTCTGCTACAGTGTTCATTCTAACTTTAATCCCATCCTACCTGGCTTCTTCATTTAGCAAAATTGTTATTGAGATTTATCCATGATGCAGTATATCAGTAATTCATTCCTTTTTAATGCTAAATAGTATTCCATACATGATACATGATCATTTGTGTATCCATTCATCTGTTCAAGGGCATTTGAGTTGTTTCCAGTTTTGTCCCTTGTGAATAAAGCTGCATTATTAAGTTACTTGCAGATCAACTCGTATAATTCAGTGATGTTTTTAGGAAATTTACAGTTGTACACCTATCACTGAAATCTGATTTTAAAACATTTTTACTATCTCCAGATGATAACTTGTACCCATTTAGAGTTATTTTCCATCTTCCTCCCAGCCCCAGGCAACCACTAATGTGCTTACTGTCTCTATAGATTTGCCTTTTCTGGACATTTCAGGTAAATGGAATCATACAGTAGTTGTCTTTTGGATCTGGTCTGTTTCCCTTTGCATACTGTTTTGAAGTTCATGCATAGTGTAATATGTGTTGTACTTCATTTCTTTTTAGTGCTAAATAATATTCCATTGTATGGTATGGAATAGTAAAGAATATATTCTCTTTGTCCCCAGTTCCTAACACAGAACTTTTAAAATTGCTTGAATTTCCAGAGTGATAGGAGTGTCTTTGTTATGTTAATGAGGCAACTCCTGGTAGCCTTTTGATAGCTTTGAGATGAGATTGGTTGCCAGAAAGTACAAGCTGCTCAACCTCCAGGGAGGGGAAGAGAGTTGAAGGTTGAGTTTAATCACATGGCAATGATTTATTTAATGATGCCTATGTAATGAGACCCTAATTAAAATTCTGGACATTGGCACTCAGTGGAGCTTCCTGATTGGTTAACACATTGATGTGCAGAGTGTGATGCACCCTAATTCCACAAGGAAAAGGCACAGAAGCTGTGTACTGTCTCCCAGACTTCACCCTATGTGCATCCTTGATAATAAACTGTGATCATAAGTATAGTGCTTCCCTCTAAGTTCTGTGAGTCATCCTGGTGAATTATTGAACCTTAGGGGGTTATGAAACTCCTGAATTTTTAGTCCTTTAGTCAGAAATGCAGGCCTGGGGACTCTGGAAGTATGACTGATGTTTGAAGTGAGGGCAGTCTTGTAGAAGACTGAGCTCTTGTGGGATCTGATGCTAACTCTAGGTGTTTAGCATCGGAATTGTATTACAATATTCCTGGTTGGATGGAAACACAGTATATGCATAATACTCAGTTTTGTTTGTCCATTTACTGATTGATGGACATTTGAATTGTTTCAACTTTGGGACTGTTATAAATAGTGAACATTTGCATACAAGTCTTTTATTTCATTTGTCTAGACCAGTGATGGCGAACCTTTTGAGCTCGGCGTGCCAGCATTTTGAAAAACCCTAACTTAACTCTGGTGCCGTGCGTCACATACAGAAATTTTTTGATATTTGCAACTATAGTAAAACAAAGACTTACATTTTTGATATTTATTTTATATATTTAAATGCCATTTAACAAATAAAAATCAACCAAAAAAATGAGTTTGCGTGTCACCTCTGACACGCGTGTCATAGGTTCGCCATCACTGGTCTAGACAGAGCATAAAAACTGCAAGATGAAGCATATCAGGGTTTAAAAAAACGACTAAAAGAAAACCCAGAGAGAATATCAGTTACCCTAGGACAACACCAAACAGATTATATATGTATAACTACAGTCTGAGAAAGGGACTGGGGCAGAAGCTGAGAGAGAAAAAAATACTTGAAGAAATAGTGGCCAAAAGTTTTCCAAATTTGATGAAATCTATAAACCCGTAGATCTAAGAACCTTAATCAACATCAAGCAAGTTAAACAGAACTAATAAAAACACTGTGGTACCTGGTGGCAAGAATAAAAAAACAACAACAATTACATGGAATAGAAAACCCCAATATAGACTCATACAAATATGGGCAATTTTGTTGTTTCTTGAATTGCTTTATCTGTATGTCATGGTATTGGTTTTTCTAAAATGTTGATTTCTTGGTTTTGTTCTCTTTGTGGAAACCTTTTCTGTTTGCAATTGCTTGCTTCTGGGTGGAGTGGAACATGTTTTAGGACGGAATATGGATAGCTTTCCTTCTGAATTTGTGATTTCTCTGTCTCTTGGAAGTTAGTAGCAACCTAGTTTGGTGTATTATTTCTCTGGTCCCAATGTCACTATTTTAGTGTGGATGCAGGTAGCACTGCCACTTGCTGCTTATTATGAGCAAGAAGATGGAGAAGGGAAGAGAGGAGAAGGACCTGTCCCAAATGTGGCTACCAACTGCTCCCTCTCCCAGTGGAATGGGGCTCACTCCCTCTTCTTGTGGCCATTGAATCTGGTATCTTTTAGGTTTTTCTAAACTGTGCCTACCTCCCCAGCTCCCTTCTTTGTGAGTTATGTGCAATAATTTGTTGTTTGTCTTATTCTTTTTCTCTTTTAAAAATATTTCTATTTAAATAGATTCCTATATTCTCCAAGAGGGAAAATGATATATTTATACATATTTTGTTAGTAAGTATGAAGAAGATACCCATATTAAAGTTTTGTCTGTTAACTATTTTTCCCTTAAAGATGTCCAAATCTAAAATCAAACATTTCATAAAATTCAAGTTGGTTTTGGATATAAAGTAATCTGTCTTTTTTTCAATAGTAAAAACAGTTTTGGGGTTTTGTTCTGTTTATGGTTTGAGTTTTCTTTCTTCTTAAAAATTCTTTTCCTTCCCATTTTATTTTTCAGCTCTTTTGTGCCTTTCAAGATGATAAGTATCTGTACATGGTAATGGAGTACATGCCTGGTGGAGACCTTGTAAACCTTATGAGTAACTATGATGTACCTGAAAAATGGGCCAAATTTTATACTGCTGAAGTTGTTCTCGCTCTGGATGCCATACACTCCATGGGTTTAATTCACAGAGATGTAAAGCCTGACAACATGCTTTTGGATAAACATGGACATCTAAAATTAGCAGATTTTGGCACATGTATGAAGATGGATGAAGTAAGTTATAAGCAAGTAAAAAAATGCTGGGTTGTTTTTTAGAAACAAAGATAAAAGAAACACTTTAAATTGGGATTTTATAGTTTTAAACAAAGATAAATTTAATTTTGCTTACTGTGTATGACTCAGTGCATTTGTCCACTCTCCTGCCAAAGCTATGTCAGCAGTGAAGTTCTGTTGGTAGCAGTTTATATCACTTATATGAATAATAAATGAATTAGTTGCATTTATGTGTGTGTGTGTTTACACGCATCTTTTTCTCTTTATCTCTGCTATTTACCCAGACAGGCATGGTGCATTGTGATACAGCAGTTGGAACACCTGATTATATATCACCTGAGGTTCTGAAATCACAAGGGGGTGATGGTTACTATGGGCGAGAATGTGATTGGTGGTCTGTGGGTGTTTTCCTTTTTGAAATGCTGGTGGGTAAGTAAATATTCAACATTCTTTTTCAAAACCCATCTTATAACACTTTAGTTCTAGTTCACAAATTTGGGACTATAAGGAAATTAATTGCATGTGTCCTAGGGAAAAAGTAGAATTTATGAAAACTTTGAATTAGTAATGTCTGATATGACAGATTATTAATTGGAGAATTAAAACCAAACCTTATACTGCCAAGTTGAGTAGAATAGGAAAGGAAAGGAAAGTATGCTGCTAGGAAATATTCCTCAAGTAGACCTTTTGGAAATTGCTTTTGATGACCATCCAGTGTATGTAGCATTGATCTTGCTGTATGCTTAGTGTTATGGCATAGTATGACCTACTTGTTTTAGACCTTTGTCTTTGTAGTGTGTCTCTTTGTATTCACCGTATGTTTCCAGGTAAACAGTCCATTCTCCCCACCTCTGGCCCGATCTGATGATGCATTAGGTGTGTCTTGTAATCATTTGAAAGTAGAATATATTCTATTATTTGTGTAGATTCTCCAAACGATTTAGAAAATAATGTATTTTGTAAGAAGTCTCATAGCTCATTTGAAGAGACTTAAATTTCTGCTACTGTTTTCAACTCTGAAAGCTAAATTTAATGAGTTTGAATGACATTGATTTGCAGTATTCTGAGCTTGCTCTGGTGCTTGCTCAGGTTGGTTGGCACTGGAGTTCATTTAAAGGATTCTGTTGCAATTAAAAATGGCACTAGAAGCCCAGCTGGTCTGGCTCAGTGGTTGAGCATCCATCCAGGAGCCAAGAGGTTACAGTTCGATTCCAGGTCAGGGCACATGCCTGGGTTGTGGGCTTGATCCCTAGTAGGGGGTATGCAGGAGGCAGCCGATCCTTGATGTCCTTCTCTCATCATTGTTTCTCTCTATCCCTCTCTCTTCCCTTAAAAAAATCAATAAAAACATACTTTTTAAAATGTCACTAGAGCCATGGCTGGTTTGGCTCAGTGGATAGAGCGTCGGCCTGCGGACTGAAGGGTCCCGGGTTCGATTCCGGTCAAGGGCATGTACCTTGGTTGCGGGCAAATCCCCAGTAGGAGATGTGCAGGAAGCAGCTGATCGATGTTTCTCTCTCATCGATGTTTCTAGCTCTCTGTCTCTCTCTCCCTTCCTCTCTGTAAAAAATCAATAAAATACATTTAAAAAAAAAATAAAATGTCACTAGAAGAATCAAATTCAAAGCTTTCCTCCGTGCCCCTTTGAAAACAAATAAAAACTACTTACCTGAATACCCCTTTTGAAGTTTTGGATTGGCTGCTTGGGAAAGTCTGTCTTATACTAAAGTGACTTGTAGTTGAAGTATTCTAGCAGGACATTTAACCCTGTGGCTTTAGATGAGTACTGGCCAAAATGATACTTTTTAGCATTTTCTGTCTTTACACTTGTTTGAATATCTCTTTATCATAGTCATTAGTTAGCAGGAACACTGCACTGGGAGACCATTTCTGCCATTTTCAACTCTAGATTTGTGCCATTGTAGGCAAATCACATGTCATCTTCTGGGCCCGGCTTCCTTGTATCTATAATAATAAAAGCGTAATATGCTAATTAGACCAGACAGCTGAACGACCTTCCCGATGAAGCTGGGGCTGCAAGGGCTGAGCCCCTTGCATGAATTTCGTGCATCGGGCCTCTAGTATAAAATAATAGGGCTGACCCTGGCCAGTGTGCTCAGTGGTTGGGGTGTCACCCCAAGTACTGAAAGGTCTCAGGTTTGATTTCTGGTTAAGGGCATATGCCTGGGTTGCGGATTCGTTCCCTGTCTCCTGGTCAGGGGGTGTGCAGGAGGCAACCAGTCGAAGTGTCTCTCTCACATCAATGTTTCTCTTTTTGTTCCTCTCTCCCTCCCTCCTACCTTTTCTGAAAAGCAGTGGGAAAAATATTCTCTGGTGAGGATAATAAATAGATAGATAGATAGATAGATAGATAGATAGATAAATAGATAGATAGAGCTGGTCTAATTCTTAGAGCTGCACTGTCTAGTCCAGTGGTTCTCAACCTTCTGGCCCTTTAAATGCAGTTCCTCATGTTGTGACCCAACCATAAAATTATTTTCGTTGCTACTTCATAACTGTAATGTTGCTACTGTTATGAATCGTAATGTAAATATCTGATATGCAGGATGGTCTTAGGCGACCCCTGTGAAAGGGTCATTTGACCGCCAAAGGGGTCGCGACCCACAGATTGAGAACCGCTGGTCTAGTCTGTCATGATGAAAATGGTTTATATCTGCGTCCACTGTTCTAGGCACTGGCCACATCGAGCACTTGAAATATGCTTGGTAAACTAGGGAAGTGAATTTTTCATTTGTTTAGTTGCAGTTAATTTAAATTGGTGCATGTGACTAGTATAACAAGAGTTCTAGAGAATAATCTCAAAAAGCTGATCCATGATCTAGCTTAGGCATTAGACAGGACTCTGATCTGACCTCACTTAGTAATCTTTTTCTTTAATTATTTAGTAAATTGTTTCCTGTCCCATTATTTAAAACTTCCTACAAAATTCTAGAGTTATACTTAGCATTGATTTTTTTACTCATAAGGGTTGATGATTCATTGGTATGGTTAAAATTTAAATATATTGGTGTGCACCTTTTTGTTTTGTCTGAAACTTCTGGCCCATAACCATTTTTTCATGCATGTGTCAAATTTAAACTTAACATATTTAAATATTAGATGAAAAGTGTTTAATTTGCTTTCTCTATTACACTCAATGTCTTATTTCTTGGAATTTTAGGGGATACTCCATTTTATGCAGATTCACTTGTAGGAACATATAGCAAAATTATGGATCATAAAAACTCACTATGTTTCCCTGAAGATGCAGAAATTTCTAAACATGCAAAGAATCTCATCTGCGCCTTCCTAACAGAGAGGTAATATACATTGAATGTCTTTGTAGAGATGGCTCCTTTTACTTTTAAATTTGTAGAAATGAAACTTATTTACGTATGAAATCAGTCTCCTTATCTAAATGCATTTAATTCTGGATTAGCCTTTTTTTTTTTTCTTTTTTTACTACTAAGCGTGGTGTTGGGTTACTCTTAATCATTTTGTATGTGCAGCCTAATTGTAATTTAACTCTAACCTTAACCCTCATGTCTAAAAAGAAAAAAATAGAACTTTGTAAAATAATGCATTTGAGAGAAATAAAACTTTTGTATTATTCACATTTCCTCTAAGGTGGCTTGAGCCATGTTACCCTTGATTGTACAGTTTTTGTAAGGAGTATTTTGTGCAGATAAATACTAAACAGGTTATAATCTTAAAAACTGAGCTGGGAGTGCCTCCTTTCCAACCAGTTTTTATTTGCATTTGAATATGAGCAAGTCTGTCCTAGTAATTCTATATTTCTTAAAACAAAATAGATGAACAGCATTTTGAAAACCTGCCTCAAAGAGAACAACTAGAAAGTTATTAAGAGTTTCTTCCTTGGCCTCTCCATTCAATTCTTCTCTGGTTTCTCTTCTATATTTGTGAGTCATCATATCAAAGCACCAACACATACAAGAGGGTACTTGCTCCCCCATCCAAATTTGACTTACTAGCTTTATGGTCTTAAGGATATTATTTTATTCTTCTTGGAAATAATTTTATTCATCCATAAAATCATGGGATCAGAATAGATTAAAGTAAGGGCATTTGTAGCTCTAAAATGCTATGATTCCTTATGTTTGTTAGCTAGTTGCTATTATAAGAAATTCTATAGTGACTATCCTCATACAATCATCTTTGCATACTTTTTGTAGGATAAATCTTAAAGATGGAATTCTGGGAATTGAGTGATGTTGCAAAATTGACCTAGAGAAGCCACATCAGGGAATATTTTCAACAGTAATTTTTCCTCATTCTCATCAAACTGAATATTATGAATTTTTTCCTTTTTCCATCTGAAGCAAGAAAAGTTATTTTTATTGTTCCTCATTAAAGAGGTTAATCATTTTTACATGTTTACCAATCATTTGTAGAATAAAACTTTAAGATTTGTTAATTATATGATTAATGTACAATCCATGCTGTTAAACTCAAAACAAAACCTGTATCATGTTTTGACTTGATGGGATGATCATAATTTGTGCTGAAAGATCAAATATAAAATAGGATATAGCATATGTTATTGAAATGAGTATCATTCATGAAAGATTTGTCTTAGCAATTTATTGGGAGGGAGGTTGCAGTAAAGAATGATTGTAGGTAGAGAAAAGATATTTTGAAAATAATTTAATGCCATTAGTGTGGCTAGGAGCACTTCCCTCTAAAGTTTACAGTTTTTTCTCTTAAACATAACTCCAAGGCATATAAAAAAAAACAAGTACTTTTTATTTTCAGTCTATTTTATTTTTATTTTTCATACAGTCTTAATTGAAGACTCAAAGGGTCAAAGAATGAAATTAACTTTTTTTGTATTCAGAGATATAATTTATCAGAGTAAATATGGATAGCTTCAAATATAAAATGTGATTTCTTTTTAAGAAGGGGAGAGATTTTTAAAATAATGGTTTTATTGGAAAGGTTTTGATAATTGTTCTGGGCCAAAAGTTAGATCTTCATCCATTTTGTGTCTTAAAGTTGGTTATGCAATTTTGACACACGTAGGTGAATTTTTTTATTTGAAAGTCTCATATGTATTTTTTGTTTGGCACAAACTACTGATTGAAATATATTTCACTTTCCATGGCATTTCCTATATACACTACAGTCTTCTTTATCTATAGAGATTATATACTATAAAATTGAGATTGCTTTTTCTTGAGAAACATTTATGCTATACTTTTAAAAAAGATATCTCAAACTCATTTGTGATCCTTATGTTGATTATTGTCTGGATAAAAGGTTAATGTTCTCGTCTTTTCATAACCTTTTTACATAATCTTTAACTGCATCGTAGGGAGGTACGACTTGGGAGAAATGGGGTAGAAGAAATCAAACAACATCCTTTCTTTAAGAATGATCAATGGAATTGGGATAACATAAGAGAGAGTAAGTCAATACATTTAAATATTTCCATTCCACATTTTAAATTGATTCTTAATTTGAATTAACAAGCATATTTCATATACTTAATGCTAATTTTAAAATTGAGAGTTCCATTTCATATTTGTTCAGTGGCAATATTTATAACTAAATTTATATTACCTCAATATTTTAGCAAACTAAGCATACGATAAATATGTATTTATTAGCAATATTTCCCAATACTTTTATAAAAACATAGGTTTCTTTATTTTTCATGTTAAATTTGATGGATCTCAATAATTTGCAGAAAGGAGAAATATAAACTTTTAATTTGAAGAGTAAGAAATACTTAAAGAATATAGAAAAATGAAAACCAAAGAATGTATATGCAACATATTGCTGTTTGTAATTTTAATGCCTAGAGTAATATCATATTGCTTTTTTTGTTTAATTGATTTACCTGTATTTAAAACTGCTTTTAGTATATGTGCTGCCGAAGCGAGCACTAAAACTGCTTTAAGGTAGTAATAAAATACTTAAAAATTTTAATTCTTTGAAATGATAAAATGTTACTAAAATTTTCTATAGTAAATCACAGATATGTTATTAATTATATATTATTGTTCAGCATGTTAATATTAATATAATATATTGTTCATAATGCAAAACAAAATAGGGGTAGTTTATTTTTTTATTATGAGTGAAATAATTTCTTTCTTTTAATAGCGGCAGCTCCAGTAGTACCTGAACTCAGCAGTGACATAGACAGCAGCAATTTTGATGACATTGAAGATGATAAAGGAGATGTAGAAACCTTCCCAATTCCTAAAGCTTTTGTGGGAAATCAGCTGCCTTTTATAGGATTTACCTACTACAGAGAAAATTTGTATGTGATTTGTTTGTTACCTTTTTATTATTTCAGAGTCTAGCTATAAAACATTGTCTTACTTTGGGACTGGATTATTTTAAAAAGTATTAATTTGTTTTAAACTTGTGAGTTTTTCTAAAAGGACTATCAAAAGAGTTATTTTTAATTTCATTTTATTTCTCTGATGCTATATGATATTCATTTACAAATGAATGCAAGGCAATGCTCTATATTATTTTGGGCTACAGGTAAGACCAAATACCTGCTTTTGAAGATTGTCAACTAATGAGGGATATGAAAAGGTTATATACTCATAATGAAGGGTAGAATGTGATATTTGCCTCTAAGAAAGGGACCCAAAAAATCTAAGATGCTTTGGAAGAAAAATAAAAGTCATGCTTGTTTGGGTTGAGGGTAGGGAGAAGTTAGGCAAGACCTCAAGGCAGAGATGGCATGTTAGCCAAATTTAAAGATAAGAAAGGGTTTTTTGAGTAGCCGAGATGTGGGGAGGTGAGTAGTGGAAGCAAAGTTTGGAATGTAAACATACATTGAGAGCAGAGTAGTGTAATCCAGTGGGGCTCAAACATAGGATATATATGACTGGCTTATGACCATTTGGAGGACTTGATAAGACTATGGTTTTCTTGCCCAAATCCATCTAGCACAGAGCCTGGCACAGGTCATTCAATACATGTTGGTTGACTGAAGTGATTTTTGGGGGGTAAGATTAGAGAATAGATTGAAGTTGGAGTTTAGGGGGAAGAATAATGCAACAGATGATTGTTGTGTGCTAAGGGACTTTTGACTTTATAGGCAGTGAGGAGCCACTGAAGTGTTAAATAGTTGAGTGAAGCATTAAAGACATTGGAGAAACGCTTTGGTCCTTCCATGTGTAATGATGAGGGTGACCAACCATTATGATTTGCCCAGGACTAAGTAGTTTCCTAGCATGTGGCGTGGGACTTTCATCCTAAAACATTTTTCTCTTTAAAACTTATAAAATCCAGGCAAACCAGGAAGAATTGGTCACCCTGTTACTACAAGAATTGGTCACCCTGTTACCAGTAGTGTTCTCAAAACTATCGTAATGCTGACTAAAATGAAGGTATCCGTGCCAGGAGAATCCCACGAATGTTTATAGGCAGTGAGGAAGGACCCAATTAAGAGAGAGATTGACAAAAGTGATCATTTTATGTGTTAAGCCCTGGAGATCAAGAGATGTTATCTTTGAAAAGGAGGACAGATGTCTCTTTCTAGAAAATGTCTAGAAAAGAAGAATAAAATAGTTACAGAACTTGAGATGAAGAGGAAGCAAGTATAGTTTCATTTAGAGACTCCAATCTCAACAGTGTTAAATAACAGAATATCTGGTAAGAGTGAGAGGCAAGAAAAGTTTAGCATTTTATTTTTTATTATTATTTTAAATAGATTTCTTTATTGATTTCAGAGAGAGTGAGAGAGAGAAACATCAATGATGAGAATCATTGATCGGCTGCCTCCAGCATGTCCCCTACTGGGGATTGAGCCCGAAACCCAGGCATGTGCCCTTGGCCGGAATCAAACCTGGGACTCTTCAGTCCGCATGCCAACACTCTATATCCACTGAGCCAAACCAGCTAGGGCAAGTTTAGCATTTTAAATGATTGAAACAGTCTAAATATCCAGAGGGGAAAATGTTGCTTCATTTAAAATAAATTGAAGTGGAAAGACAGAGATCTTTGTGATTATAATTTAATTCTGAGAAGAAGTTGGTATTAGAAAATTGATTAAAATTACATGTAAAATAATTTATTTTCCTGCCTTTTCTTCTAGGTTATTAAGTGACTTTCCATCTTGTAGAGAAAATGATTCAATACAAACAAGGAAAAATGAAGTATGTACAAATTTTACTTCTCTATTTTAATCACATGTCCAAATATTTTAGTAATGTCCATGCATTTTTAAAAGATTCTTTGATGCTACTTTTTGAATCATTAGATGATATTCCTTATTGCAATATAGTTCAGCATAATATTGAACTAATTAATTTCTTTGACAAATGTCATTGTGTAAGATACAATGGCTAGTAAAACAATGAATTATACATGGCTTTGGGCTTAGTTTTAATACCAAACATGACAGTAGGTTAATGAATAGCTATAATACCAGTTATAAAATGTTATAATCTTAGTTCAATAAAAGTACAGAAAATAAGTTGTAAAAGTACAGAAATAGTGGAGAGATTCAAATTTTGAGTATTTAGCAATGAATTCATATAAAGGATAATTTTATCAAATAGTTACAGTATTTTGTGAGGCTAACCATTTTTCTCTTCAAAACTTATAAATCTAAAATATTTGGTTGAATAATTTTGGTACAATTTGTGTTTTAGGAATTTGATAAAGCAAAACAAGCATTTTAATATTTTGTTTTTCTTTCTTTCTTTGTTTTAAATAGGAAAGTCAAGAGGTATGTTGATGTCATATATCTTGAAAAACTGAGACAACAGACTCATTACTCTAGCAGTGTTTTGATATAGCCTTATTCCACTTAGCATTTGGAACACTACATCTCCCAAGACAGAAGTTCTCAACCTTTTTTCTACCAACTATCCCTTTTATTATTGCTCCTATGGATCTGTCATTTAAAATGTATATTATGTATTTTTATGATTTCGTTTATCAAAGACATAATTGGCAGCAATTAGCATGTGACAACTAGTGTGATCAAATTATATTAATGCAATAGTAATTACATATGACTAGTTCATTGGTCTGTATATTCTTATTAGGGGAAAAATATAGTTTTGTTTAAGGTATATGAAATTTTTTAAAAACCATGGAGAACCTAATCACTAGAAAGAATAGTGGGAAGAATTTTGGCCTTGGAATCTCAAAGACTTAGGTTGAGTTTTTTTGTTCTGCCACTTACTAACTATGTTGTCTTGGCCCAATTATTCATCTTTTTTGGATTTAAGTTTCTTTATTGAGTAGATATAGTACTACCATCTTTTTAGGGCTTTTTTTTAGGATTAATGAAACCACATTTGTCAAGTGCCTGCCAGTGTTCCTAAGGCATGAAAGGAACTCAAAAGTTAAAGCCTTTATAAAAGTAATAATGCTCCAAAAGTGGATTATTTAATACTTTCTGTAACTTTAGTTTGCTTACAGACTGACAGATGTAGCCTAGAAAGATTTTTAAAGAATGACAAGATGGCCCGGCCCATGTGGCTTGGTTGATTGTCGACCTATGAACCAGGAGATCACAGTTCATTCCAGGTCGGGGCACATGCCTGGATTGTGGGCTTGATCCCTTATAGGGGGCGTGCAGGAGACAGCCGATCAATGATTCTCTCTCATCATTGATGTTTCTACCTCTCCCTCTCCCTTCCTCTGAAATAAATAAAAATATATTTTTAAAAAGAATGACAAGATGACTTGTAACTCATTATTTGTCATTTACTCAATAAAATTATTGATTATAACTCTTTACAGTATGGTGCCCAGCACTGTAGAAAGATATAAAGAAGAGCTTATATTCTTATTTTTAAGAATACTAGTATATTTGAGCATGCTCAATCAAATTTTCTGAATATTTGTTTTGTATATAGACCTTTTATAAGCACAAATGGTAACACTATTTTTACATAAATAATCTGCAGAAGAACAGTGGAGGTTATCCTTTATTCCTAATGAATGAGAAACTTGTGTCAGAAGGTTCTTATTCACATGTTTACGTAGTGTGGTCATACATACATGTTTACTGTCCTAGACAGAAAGTAATAGATGGGGGATTGCCCCCTGTCAATAAAAGCCACATTAGAAGGTATAAATATGGTACCACTACAGAGGAGATTAAATTAAGTTAAAAGAAAAGAGAAGCTTATCATTGTTTTCTTTAAGCCTCTCATCTTTTAAGTGTGACCAAATTTTATAATTATAATTTCTTTTCTGACAGATTCAGAAAAAACTATACACATTAGAAGAACACCTTAGCACTGAGATACAAGCAAAAGAGGAAATAGAGCAGAAGTGCAGGTATATTTTGTAGATAATTGAATAGTATATTATAAAATTTAAGTTTAAACATATTACTAAAAATGTAATTATATGATTATTTTTAAATTTATAGTAAATTATTTTATTGTAAATTAGGAGTAATTTTATTTACAGTTTCTTTTGAAATTCTTTAGATCTGTTAATACTCGCCTAGAGAAAGTAGCAAAGGAGCTAGAAGAAGAGGTAAAGTTGCTCTACACTTTTATTAACATTTTTGTTTATAAAAAGTTTTGATTCCTAGTGTTCTCTTGGTACCATATTAATATACATCTTGGTTTATGATAAAATCTACCTGTAGCATGGGTGGATAGGACTAAAATTATAGGATAATCATGATAATAGGCTTCATTTTTGTTGTGTTTTTGCAAAACTTGAGTTAATTTAGTATGTGTAGATATTTAAAGTAAAAAAAAATTGCATTTGTATTAATGACATGGCTTAAAAACAGAAAGTGACCATTGTTTCTTTTTTAAAATTTTTATTCATAACATTTTTGACCCATGCTTTTATCACGTAAAAATGGTTCAGTGGTGACAGAATGTTATCGAAAGTTTGACTTTCAATAGTAAACAAAACACTTACAGTGTTAAGAGTAGTGTACTATTTTTAAAATATGAAAAACAGTATTGTAGTTTTAATAATATAGCAGTTACAGCTTTTATTTATGTTTTCTTATCTGCTTGAAATAACTGAAATAGTTTTTGTTTTATTATAATTTTTATACATGCTTTTTTCTGATAATAACTTGAAGCACTATTTCAGATTACCTTAAGGAAAAATGTGGAATCAACATTAAGACAATTAGAAAGAGAAAAGGCGCTTCTTCAGCACAAAAATGCAGAATATCAGCGGAAAGCTGATCATGAAGCAGACAAGAAACGAAATTTGGAAAATGATGGTTTGTGGTATAGAATATTAAATACCAAGAAAAAAATTAAGTGTGTGTGTATGTGTGTGTTGTGTTGACTCTTGCCACTGAAATGCTTTTTATTATAGTTAACAGTTTAAAAGATCAACTCGAAGATTTGAAAAAAAGAAATCAGAACTCTCAAATATCCACCGAGAAAGTGAATCAGCTCCAGAGACAAGTAAGTTGATCTCAGTTTGTAATAAGGATATTGAATTTCATTTATGACTGCCCATTAACAGTTTTAATTGTCAGTGTTACAAGAGGATTTTACCTCTAATTTTAAAGTGAAATCATTAAGAAGTATTTTTAGGTATTTGTTTATTTTAAATACTTTGTAATGGGGTAAGAAATTGAGGTATTTTCATCATATACACCTATGTTTGTTTGTTGTTGTTTGATTTGAATGGAATGACAGCTGGATGAAACCAATGCTTTGCTGCGAACAGAATCTGATGCTGCAGCCCGGTTAAGAAAAAGCCAGGCAGAAAGTTCAAAACAGATTCAGCAGTTGGAATCTAACAATAGAGATCTACAAGATAAAAATTGCCTGTTGGAGACTGCCAAGTTAAAACTTGAAAAGGAATTTATCAATCTTCAGTCGGTTCTAGAATCTGAAAGGAGGGACCGAACCCATGGATCAGAGATAATTAATGATTTACAAGGTATTAACATAGATATTGCACTTGAATTCATCTTAATGATTTATATTTTGGAAATAACTTTAGATGATGGATAATGTACTGGAGTAGCACATTTCTGAATATGTAAAGTTAGGGTATTAGAAGTACATTAATATGAAATTTTGTGAGCAAAAGATTTACTTTCAAATAGTTTGAAGTATTTTAAGTATCAAGCTGCCTCCCAAGGTAGTAGATTGGGTTCCAGTTGCATTAACTATAAAGCAATATCTCAACTGTATCATCTATACCAACAATTATAAAACTTCTGCTCATAAATACCAATTTCAAAGTATGAGGTGACATCCAAATTTTTTACTCTTAACATATATATATACTAGAGGCCCGGTGCACAAAAATTTGTGCACTCGGGGGTGGGGGGGGGTCCCTCAGCCCGGCCTGTGCCCATTCACAGTCCAGGACCCCTTGGGGGATGTCCACCTGTCGACTTAGGCCCACTCCCCGGGGGATCAGGCCTAAGCTTGCAGTCAGACATCCTTCTGGCAGCCAGGGAGCCCTCAGGGGATGTCTGACTAAAGGCTTAGCCCCCCAAGGGATCGGGTCTAAACCGTTAGTTGGACATTCTTAGTGCTGCCACGGAGGTGGGAGAGGCTCCTGCCACCACCACTGCGCTGGCCAGCCATGAGCCAGCTTCTGGCTGAGTGGCACTCCCCATATGGAAGTGCACTGACCACCAGGGGGCAGCTCCAGCATTGAGCGTCTGCCCCCTGATGGCCAGTGCGCATCATAGCAACCGGTCATTCTGCTGTTCAGTCAATGTGCATAGTAGCCTTTTATTATTATTATATAGGATGTCCGTATTTCCCCCCTTTTGCCCCCTCTACCCAGCTCTTGCCCCCCACTTCTCTCTGGCCATCACCATACTGTTGTCTGTGTCCATGGGTTGTGCATATATTTTCTTTGGCTAATCCCTTCTTTAAATTCACTTCTTAAAATTTTTATTTTCAGATAAGTGCTTATAACTGCACTATTATATATTTTCTATTATATCATTTAGAATTAAGATATTTTTTAATTGAACCCTTGTAAATTTTAGCACAATTTAATAAATTATGCTAGAAGCAATTAGGAGATTTTTAATGTAATGCAGATACATTTCAATTAATATTTTATTAACTTTTAATTTTTTAATATTTTAATTTGAAATAATCTCATACATGTAAAAAAACTATAAAATACGACAGCATATTTTTTTAAAAATATATTTTATTGATTTTTACAGAGAGGAAGGGAGACGAATAGAGAGTTAGAAATATCGATGAGAGAGAAACATCGATCAGCTGCCTCCTGCACAGCCCATACTGGGGATGTGCCCGCAAGCAAGGTACATGCCCTTGGCCGGAATCGAACTCGGGACCCTTCAGTCCGCAGGCCGACGCTCTATCCACTGAGCCAAACCGGTTAGGGCACTACAGCATATTATATGTACCTTTCACCCAATTTCTTAGGTGTTAATAATTTAAACATAACCATTATACAACTAACAAAATTTGGAATATATTTTTCTTATAATCTCTTTAATGTTACTTAATCCATTTACTTTGTTTTTGTTAATCTTCACCCAAGGATATTTTTCCATTGAATTTTAGAGAGAGTGAAGGGAAAGGGAGAGACACATTGATTGGTTGCCTCCTGCACATGCTTTGATAGGGACTGGGGATCAAGCCAGCAACTGAGGTACATGTCCTTGACTGGAATCGAACCTGGGACCCTTCAGTCCACGGGCTAATGCTCTATCCACTGAGCAAAACAGGCTGCAGCTTAATTCATTTACTTTTAATCTATATGTGTCTTTATATTTAAAGTGGGTTTTGTTTTTGATTCACCCTCATAATCTTTTAATTGGTGCATTTATGCCACTGACTTTCAGAGTGCTTACTGATAGAGTTACTACCATATCAGGCGGCTTCTGGGGCTTCTGGGGCCGGCCTGCCCTGGATGGCGGCGCGCTGGCAGCTCGCGCTGTCCCGCCCTGCCTGCAGTATGCAAATTAGCCGCCATCTTTGTTGGCGGTTAATTCGCATATCGCGCTGATTAGCCAATGGGAGGTGTGGCGAAGGTACAGTCAATTACCATGTTTGTCTATTATTAGATAGGATACACATACACACTTTGTGGATTTATTGTTCTTTTAAATGTTGCAATATTAGGTAGAATATCTGGCCTAGAAGAAGATGTAAAGAATGGCAAAATCTTATTAACAAAAGTTGAGATGGAGAAGAGACAACTTCAGGAGAGATTCACTGATTTGGAAAAGGTAAAACATTAATCTTTATATTTGTGTAAGAGTTTCAGATTGGAAAACTTATTCTAAAATAAGAGAAACCATTTATTTCTGCATACTTATGGATTCTTATATTTAGACTTGGTTCTGTAGACTAGGGATATATATATATGTATATATATATATTTTTTTTTCTATATATATATTTTTTAATCTTCACCTGAGAGCATGTTTCCATTGATTTTAGAGAGAGAGGACGGGAGAGAGAGAGAGAGAAACATCGATGTGACAGAGATGCATCAGTTGGTTGCCTCCAGTACGCATCCCAGTGGGGGATCAAACCCCAACTTGGGTATGTGCCCTGTCTGGGAATTGAGTCTGCAACCTTTTGGTGTATGGGACAACTCTCTAATCAATTGAGCCACACTGGCCAGGGCAGAATATATAGTTCTTAAGGCTTGCCATAGCCCTACATAAGCAGCTCTTAGTATGTTAGATGCTTAGGCAGGGACTCTCCTGGAGTGTGTATAATGAGGATGCTTCTCTCTAGGGGTCCAAGGGAAACTCAGATTTTCACTTATAACATGTCATAAAAATTATACATAGTTACGACTTTTGGCATTCAGAAGTTTTTCTTTAAAAATACTATAAGCTAGGGATAATTTCTAGACTCTGAAGTTAATAGTTTATTCTGTTTATTCATTTTAAGTATTTAGTATGTTATATGTGGTAGAAATATCAGGATGCAGTCTGTACTTTTAATAATTTTACAGTCTAATGGGTAATTTCTAAAGTAATAGTAACTCACAGAGATAATTATAAGGCAGTATGGTAAATAGAATGATAGAGGTATGGACAAGGGATGGAGTAGGTGCACAGGATGAATTCCTGACCTGACGGCAGGATTGGATGACAGGGCACATTGTGAGTTGGGGAGGAAAGCATGAGCAAGGCACAGAGGGTGGAAAATAAAAAAGGTCTAGTCTGTTTATTTAAGTATAAACTGTTCAATATTTCTGGAGTATAGAGCAGGGGCAACAAATTTCAGTCTTTTAAGGGAAAGACAGTAAATACTTTAGGCTTTGTGGGCTTTAATGTCTCTGTTGCAACTACCCAGTTTTGCTGCAATACATAAAGGAGTGGGCGTGGTTGTGTCCAATGAAATTTTTAAAAAATGGCAGGCCAATACAGTCCTCCTGTAAGAGTGAGAATTTAGTGGCTAGAGTGAGGCTAGAGAGCTAGGCATGAGCTAGATCATGCAAGATTTTGAATATTCTGTTAAGAAACTTAGTTTCTTTAAGTAATGGACTGGCCACTGAAGATCCTTTTTTTTTTTTTTCTTTTAATTGATTTTGGAGAGGGAGAAAGAGAGAAACATCAGTGATAAAGAGAATCATTGAATGGCTGCCTCCTGTACGCCCCCCACTGGGGATCAAGCCCGCAACCCAGGCATATGCCCCTCATCGGAATCGAATCTGGGGTCCTTCGGTCTGCAGGCCCACGCTCTATCCACTGAACCAAACTGGCTAGGGCGCCACTGAAGATCTTTAAGTTGGTAGATCACTGTATATCAGGAGGAGAACAGATTTGAAGAGGATAAGACAAGTCAGACTCTTTCAGTATTCAGATATTGGAGACTTTTCTAGTGCAGTGGTTAAAAGGATGGGAACTGGAGGTGAATCTGAGAAATATTTAGTAAAGGAATATTTGGCAGCAATTAGTAATTGGTTAGATGTGGCATGTGAGTAGTAAGTACTCAAGGATGAGTTCAGGTTCCTCCTTTGTGAAGAAATACGGAATAGTGCCATTAATTTATTTTAAAGAAAGGAAAAACAGCTCTTTTAGAGGAAACAATGATAAATCAATTTTAGTCCTAAGTGTGAGGGGCCTGTGAAACAGCCAAATTAGGATATCTATAAAGCAGTAAGTTATGGTAATAGAAGCTAGAATTATTTGCAAGTCATCAGTATAGAAGTAGCTAAAATCATGCAAATGGAAGAGCCCATCTGGGAAGAATTTGTTTAGAGCAGTAGTTTTTCAGGACAGAGACTTGTGAATTATTAGTTTGAAAAAATTATTTCAGCATTAAATATTTTACTTAAAACACAAAAGAAATATATATATTTATGATACAAACTATAGAAAACAGAATTAGGAAATCTTTTGAGGGTATATAGAAAATAAACTGATTTCTGTTATTAAAGATTCTCAACTTAAAACATGTCTCCTACATATTGAAGGTAAGTGTGAATGGTAGAGGATCCTGAGATCTTTTAAGATAGAGCAAAAGGAAACATTTGATATGTTTGAAAAGTTTAAGATATAATAATATAGGAAGAGGAGAAGCATTGGCTAAAGAACACTGCCTCCAGCAAACACCAATGTTTAAGCAGTAATTTGGGGGTAAACTTCACAAGCAACAGAAAAGATGAGAGCAGAATGGGGAGAACCAAGTGAATTCAGTGTCAGTTAGGTCAAGGAAATAGTTTCAAGGGCAACAGTGAGTTCAAGTGAGATAAAGACTAAAAAGTGTCTGTTGAATTTGATATTGAAAATATCATTGGTCACTTTATTGAGATCAAACCATCTCAATACAGATCTCAGAATAGTAGAGCGGAGTTGTGGGAGGTTAATATAGTGGGAAGAGAACTGGTAGAGTTATGTAGATTACTTATACGAGCAATTTTAATGAATAGAAAAGGGGAAATATTGGACATTCTTGATAAGTCTATTTAAAAAACCTTTGTAACCTTTTGAAATTGTCAACAGTCTATTTGTTGATAGCTGCCATTTTCATCTTTAATAGGAAAAGAACAACATGGAGATAGATATGACTTATCAACTAAAAGTTATACAGCAGAGCTTAGAACAAGAAGAAGCTGAGCATAAAACTACAAAAGCACGGTTGGCAGATAAAAATAAGATTTATGAATCTATTGAAGAAGCTAAATCAGAAGCCATGAAAGGTATGCATTTTTATAAGAGGGTTTTCTAGCATCATCTTACTACGAATTGATTCTGTATTCAGTTCTTTGGTTTTGAAAATATTTGTTTATATTTTATTGCCAAATACTGGAGGAGAAACACTATTAGGGAAGCTTTACATATATAACTCCACCTTCCCCTTTAGCAATAATTTCTAAGACAGGAAGGCCCCCCAAAATTACTAGATCAAAGAGAAATTACTATTTTCATGATATCGGTAGTGACAGGCATGCAGAATGTGAAGTTCTCAGATTGGGCGGGGGGGTATGCTTTTTTTTAATACTTAGTTTAACATTTCATTGGCTTATGTTTCTTGCCACTTTCTTCAAGGTAAAGATTTTAAAGTAATAGCTGAGCTAACTAGAATAGAAGCTCACTAAGTATTTTGAGCTCTGGTATGATGAAGATATTAGTTAGATTTGGTCAAAACCTTACAATACTAATGAATATAGGGTAAGATTAACAAAATTAACTTTTTCATAAACCAGCTTGTATCTTGGAATTGTTTTAGGCTAATTACTTGTTTTCCAAACTGTGTTTATAATTATGATGGATTTGCAATTACAAAGGAAATCAATATTCTTATGAAAGATTCATAAAACTCTTAATAGAAACTTTATTTCATATTGAAATATAACATTTATGAATAACTTAGCAAAAAATAGGCTTATAATTATTTAATGTATTCATGGTGGAGATTTTTGGTTGATATTTAAGGCACTAATTCAGGATGATAAGAGATGAAATGGCTGTTTTTCTGTCTGTGGTCTAGAATACAGATAAGAATTTCTTTTGGAGTATAATTTGGTGCAATAAAATGCAAACATTTTTTACATTTGTAGTGCACAACTTGTGACTATCACCCAAAACAAGGTATAGAATCTGTCTTTTCATCACCTCAACAAATTCACGTATCACTTACGCCTCTTTTTATTTTTTCTCTGCCTACATTAGGGTGATTGTTTTTTTAAAATGTGTATATTCATTCATAGGTTATTCTCTGAACTGATGAAAATAAATTCAGTATAATAATAACTGCCATTTTTTTCAAACTCCTTGTTATAACACTAACATAAGATGCATGATGACGTTAGTATTTGAAGGAGTGCACAAAACTTAAATGTTATAGGTGGTAATCAAACCTGGCTCTAAAGCCTTGGATCTTCTCACTGCAGGTCATTGCCTCCGTTGATTAAGAATATGACTTCGCCATCAATGAATTACTAGCTCTGTGACTTTGGTTACATAACTATCTGTGCCTTGTTTCCTACAAAGGGGCAATTAAAGTATTAGGTTGTTGTGAAAACCAAGTTCAGTGATACATGAAAAGTGCTTAGAAATGCTAGCTATTAATAGCATGTGAAGAATAGTTTCATTTTCCACACTTTTGAAGACAGTTCATTAAAAACTGAACATTCATAGGTTTAATTTTTACTTAACATAACTTTATAGTAAATGATAATTAGATGTTCAGCATTAGGTATGAAGGAGCAGAGGAACCTAGTTGGATTTGAACAGATTTTCAAGTATAAAAAAGTAAGTAAAGATTAATCATAGTCCTAGTAATCAATGTTATACTTTTATATTTTCTCAATTTTGTATAGTTTTGCTTTTTTCTTTTAAAAAATAATTGTGAACATTTCCTTAAGTCATTAGAAACTCTTCTTAAACAGTGAGCTCTTATTAAGTGTTTGCCATAGTTCAGGCAACATTTAAGTGCTATACATACATTAACTAAAAATCTGTATAATGTCCCTGTGAGGGTAGGTATTATCACCATTCTAGACATAAGGAAACTGAGCCTCAGAGAGGTTAATTAACTTGACCAGTCAAATAATTAGAAAGTGTCAGGGCCAGGGTTTAAACTCAAAGAGTTTGGTTCCAGAGCCCTGTCCTTGACCACCTCCCTAAAACATAGTTGTTATCCTCTGCCTGGTAATATGCTAGTATGGAAAGAGCCATAGAGGTAATAGAATCTACCTTAATGTTTGAAGATAAGACAAGTAACACTGAGGGGCACAGAATAGCAGGGGGGAAAAATCTTTATTTAAAAGATATAAGTATCTTTTTTTATCCTCACTCGAGGATAGGTTTATTGATTTTTATTTTTTTTTAGAGAGAGAGAGAGAGAGAGAGAACACGAAACAGATGTTCTCAAGAGAAAAACATTGATTGCCCTAACTGGGGATGGAACCCTGAAAGAAACCTAAGTATATGCCCTCCTAAGTATGTGCCCTGACCGGGAATCAAAACTGCAACCTTTTGGTGTATGGGATGACGCTCCAACCAACCGAGCCACCCAGCCAGGGCTAAAAGATATAAGTATCTTTTAGAACCATAAATAAAGGTAGAATTATTTTATTTCCATTAGAACACATATATTACAGAATGTGGTAAATTTTTATATCCTGTAAACGAAATACCTAATTTTCAAGCATGAAATTATTGACATTTCAAATACGTTAACAGGAGTGATGAAAATATTAAACAGGATTTAAAAATATTTTTAAGGAGCATCATTTACTATAATTTTTATTAGCACTACATCATGTATTTGATATGCTTCTTTTGTTTATATATTCATGGTTATGTTTATTTTGTGGCAATAGAAATGGAAAAAAAGCTCTTGGAGGAAAGGACTTTAAAACAGAAAGTGGAGAACCTGTTGCTGGAAGCTGAGAAAAAATGCTCTATATTAGACTGTGACCTGAAACAGTCACAGCAGAAAGTAAATGAACTCCTTAAACAGAAAGATGTGCTCAATGAAGATGTAAGTATGTTTCTAATAAATAATATATTATTTAATGAATTAATAGTAAACTAGGCTTATTTGTAAAGGAACAATGATGATTTCATAATGTAAAATTTTTTTCCTATAAAATAACATTTTATAACCTTTAAATTTTATTGAATTTGGATAATATACTAAACAAATAATAATTTTTAAAACTGTAAAGTTATTTTTAATGTAAAAGCCATATTTTATTTTTTAAAACATTATCAAAAATATTTTACTGTGAAATGAATTCACTGCCTGAGGGCAAAAATCTGTTTTGCATCATCATATATGCTGCAAACTTATTGATAAGAAAAATCAAAATAATTTACTTACATACCAAATACATAATTTATTTTTTTAGGTTAGAAACTTGACATTAAAAATAGAGCAGGAAACTCAAAAGCGCTGCCTCACACAAAATGACTTGAAGATGCAAACACAGCAAGTTAACACACTAAAAATGTCAGAAAAGCAGTTAAAACAAGAGAATAATCATCTCATGGAAATGAAAATGAACTTGGAAAAACAGAATGCTGAACTTCGAAAGTAAGTTAATTGTTTGAGACAAAGTTTTACTAATATTCACAACTATCCACATGTAAATTACCTTAATTTTGGTTTATCTGAGGATATTTTTGGACCATTTAATTTCTTGACCATGTTTTTTATTGTTGTTGTATCAGTGGTGTGTAGAGTGCCACTATTGTTCTTTAAGAAGATTACTAGTATATTTGCTTCCCCAGCAGTGTTACTACCACCACCTTATTGTGATGCAGTGACAGAGAGCGGTGGTATTGGAGCGGGAGAAAACGTCTGGGGTTTTCACCCCGTGCTCTTAAGATTCCTCTTGGGACTGTCTCCCAAGCTTACTTCCCATGTGTTCTTTGTTTGTCCCTTAGTACCTAGGACTTGGAAATGTTTCACTGTTAAGGAAATACCATATGAATTTTTAAAGCTCTTTTTAAGGATATACTCTAGTGCCCTATTTATTAGAAGCTAGAAAACATTAAGATACGTTTTTGAAAAATTATAATTTTTGTTTTTTTAATAAGCCTAGAATTAGGCTTGCTTTTAATTTAATTTTTTATTTAACTTTATTTCTTTATTGAAAATTAACATACAAACAGAAAAAGTACACAAATAAGTGTAGAACTTACTGCGTTTTTGTAAAGTGTTTACAAATCTTTGCATTTACCATCACATTTAGCTATAAAACCCTGCACTCCTAATGTCCACTTAGGCCCTCTCCCAGTCACTTCTTAACTCATATAAGATAACCAATTCGGGGGTCTCTTTTAATTCTAAAACTTGGTTGGCGTAAGTGGCTGATTAACAGTGCATGTATGAAAATATGTAATTTTTGTTACTGGTTTAATATAGCACTATTTGGTCTCAGAACCCCTTTATACTCTTAAAAATTATTGAGGGCCAAAGAATGTTTGTTTATGTGAGTTACATCTAATGATTTTTTTTCTTAGAAATTAAAACCATTTTAAAACATAAAAGCATACATTTCATTAGCTGTTGGAGTGTTGACATCATGATATCTTTTACCCTCAAGAAAAGTCCATATACAACTAGTGAGAGAATGGGAGTTAAAAAGAAAACACACCAATGAGCCCTAGTTGGTTTGGCTCAGTGGATAGAGCTTTGGTCCTCGAACTGAAGGGTCCTGGGTTCAATTCCAGTCAAGGGCTTGTATCTCGATTGCAGCCCTGGTTGGGCACGTGTGGGAGATAATATCTCACATTGATGTTTCTCCGCCCCCGCCCTTCCACTCTAAAAAAAAGAGTCAATGGAAAAATATACTTGGGTGAGGATTAAGAAAACAAACACAATGATGCTTATTTATTAGTGTTATGAAAATGATGCCTTCCTGGATTGTCTGAAAGGGTCTCAGGGACTTCCAGGTTGTCCCCAGAACACATTGGAAGAGTCACTGGCTTAATATGTGTATAACTTATTTAAACATTTGACTTAATGTTACCACAGAGAACGTCAAGATGCAGATGGGCAAATGAAAGAGCTCCAAGATCAGCTTGAAGCAGAACAGTATTTCTCAGTAAGTTCCAGGCACATTCATTAAAAAATTATTGAACTAAGAATATTTTTGCTGCAGAGCCAGGAGAATGATTCTTGCCTTTAGAATAGTTTCTATTATCATTGTTAGAAAAATAGTTCTAAGCACATGCCCATACTTTATGAAGTTGATTAAAAGCATTGCTTTTAGAGGAAGACTGTGAAAGAAATAAAATTGTCATTTTAACATTTGTACTTTTTTGAGCTCAGTTTTAAAATATGAAATAGTATATATCACCTCTGTTTCATTGATTTAAGCCAACAAAATTTCTTGTTTAAGTTAGTAATATTTTTTTGCCTCTTTATCCCTATCAGTCTATATCATTTAATGAGAAATCTCAGTATGATATTCTGTTGAAAATCACACTTCTAAATTATTAGCTGAACTTTATTGGTTAATTGGTTGATTATATGAAAATCAAAAAGCGTATTAAACTATTAATTTGCTCAGGGGCTCAACATTTCTCAGTGTTATTAATATATTTGTATGTATCAACTTTTTGTCTGGGTAGTTTTTTGAATGTAGAACTATTCTTGATGATGATGATGATGATGATATATGTCTGTTATATTTTGCTGTTTAGACTCTCTATAAAACACAGGTTAGGGAACTTAAAGAAGAGTGTGAAGAAAAGACCAAACTTTGTAAAGAATTACAGCAGAAGAAACAGGAATTACAGGATGAAAGGTAAGGACAGGGTCCTGTCTCTTGTTCATAACCACATGCCCTGCCCCTAGAAGAGTGCCTGCTATACTCCAAATAAAAATTGTTGATGAAGTGAATTAGATGTAAACTTTGACTTCAGAGTGAAAATTGAAGATGCTATGTCTCTAAAATGTAGGGACTCCTTAGCTGCTCAACTGGAGATCACCTTGACCAAAGCAGATTCTGAGCAGCTGGCTCGTTCAATTGCTGAAGAACAGTATTCTGATTTGGAAAAAGAGAAAATCATGAAAGAGCTGGAGATCAAAGAGATGATGGCTCGGCATAAACAGGAACTCAGTGAAAAAGATGCTACAATTGCATCTGTAAGTAAAATTCTTGGTTCATTTTTTATTATAATTAAATTACTATATCATAAATCTTCCTTACAAGGTCTAGAAAAATAACATAAATCCAAATGAAACATTGTACATGCTGGCTACGAGATTTTCGATCCACTTAACTGTCTGCTTCTAGTGTTGTTTCCACCCATCACACTGGCAGAAATTAAGTACCTTAACTAATTTTAAATGTTTGAAGGATGTTTGGAAAATGGCATTTGTATTTACTGCTATGTGGAGTGTAGATTTAGTATGGCATAGAATAGGATTATAAATAGTATGGCAGTTTCCAGTAATTTTTAAAAAAATATATTTTATTGATTTTTTACAGAGAGGAAGGGAGAGGGATAGAGAGTTAGAAACATCGATGAGAGAGAAACATCAATCAGCTGGCTCCTGCACGCCCCCTACTGGGGATGTGCCCGCAGCCAAGGTACGTGCCCTTGACCGGAGTCGAACCTGGGACCCTTGAGTCCGCAGGCCAACGCTCTATCCACTGAGCCAAACCGGTTAGGGCAGTAAATTTTTTTTTATATATATATATATTTTATTGATTTTTTTACAGAGAGGAAGGGAGAGAGATAGAGAGCCAGAAACATCAATGAGAGAGAAACATTGATCAGCTGCCTCCTGCACGCCCCCCACTGGGAACGTGCCTACAACCAAGGTACATGCCCTTGACCGGAATCGAACCTGGGACCCTTGAGTCCGCAGGCCGACGCTCTATCCACTGAGCCAAACCGGTTCTGGCAGGGCAGTAAATTTTAAATATTTATATTATCCAAAGAAAGTCAACATTAAGATAAATATGCTAGAGGAATTCAGGCACAATACTCATAGCAGTAAGTATATTTGTAATAGCAAAAATTCAAATGTCTTATCAATAGAGGAATGAGTGGATGGATGAAGTGTGGTAGAATATGGAACTATGTCAGTTAAAATGAATTAATTAGGTCTCTGTATCAACAACTAAATATAATATCAAGTGAAAGTAGGTACAGAAAGATAAATACAGCACGGTGCTATTTATGGACAATTTAAAATCACATGAAAATCCACTATATATTATTTCATGTATATATAATGAAAGTACACAATCGTGAATGAAGGATGAACGCACAGTTCACAGTGAGAATTCCTTCAGGAAGAATAGGATTTGGCGAAAATACAAAAGGACATCAACTTTAGTAAAATTTTATGTTCTGTTTTAAAATAATGTTCTGAAAGAAGTACTGCACTTTTAACTTTTGTTTATTCTGCACGGTGCAATGCAGAGCTTTGTTACAGTATTTGCGCTTTTTTTAAGTTTATTAAATTTTTTCTCATTAAAAATACTGCTGAGGATATTTAAGAAGAGGGCATTTTTTTGGCTTTCTGGGGTGCATATGAAGTATATTATGGTTTAAGTTTTCTTCAAAAGTGAAGTTTGGTAAGGTAGTGCAAAGACAGGAAGTTTAGAGATAGATGTACTTAGAAAAACAGGAGTTTTAGTAACAGTCTAGGATATTTTCATTTTGAATTCTTGCTTGATAACTTAAATTTTTAATTCCTTAGCTTGAAGAAACTAATAGGACATTAACTAGTGATGTTGCCAATCTTGCAAATGAGAAAGAAGAATTAAATAACAAATTGAAAGATGTCCAAGAACGTATGTATTAACAAAGAATGTTAATTTTAAATATACCTAATGGTGGTCAGTGGCTTAGTTATCAATATAATGGTGACATTTTTCTGTGTTTCAGAACTGTCAAGGTTGAAAGATGAAGAGATAAGTGCAGCAGCTATTAAAGCACAATTTGAGAAGCAGTTATTAACAGAGAGAACACTCAAAACGCAAGTATGTAGTAAACTCTAAATAGGACTTTGAAATTTTTTTAGTTTGTCTTTTCTACTTGACTTCTGGCATTACACATTAGCTGTAGTTGTCAGTGAATGTATCAGTATTTATGAACAGTCCCAGTTATCTGACTTTTGCCAAGGTAATAGAAGTTAGATTTGATTAACATTGTTTAGTTCAATATTTATTAAAGTTTTTGTTAATTTTTCCATATGGAATCACATTCCCTCCTAATTTTTTATTATAATCTGATAAGTTTTTTTCTGCTTTTTAAGAAACTTTAGAGAATGACCATTTGCTGACAGCCTAAAAAAGGGTCATTCTGAAAAAGGTACCTGTGATATTGACCATCCTTCTGTCAACTCTCATGGTGGTGTAGACAGCACCAATACTTTTGAGTCCCATATGTTTTGCTCTGTGCTTGGACATGTATTTTATTAATGGAGTACAACTGCCAAATTCTCTTCCAGATCAAAGAAGATCTGCCTAGTAAAAGTCTGTCTTAAAACCAAAAACTCAAATTGGAAGAAAGTGACATCAGATCAGACCTATAAGCATTTTAAATCACAGTTCTCTGAAAACATGAATGAAAAACTAGTAGAATAGAGGTTGGGGAAGGATAACGAGTAATGAAAGGAGGTGTGTTTCCTAATCTATAAGGTGTTTCTTTGTGGCCCTGTGTATAGGGAAGGAGATCATTAGTGGCTATATAATTTGCTATTGGTGAGTTACCACGAAACCACCAATGTAATGTATTTTTTGTTTACATATTTTTATTTTTATGTTTTTAAGGCTGTGAATAAGTTGGCTGAGATCATGAATCGAAAAGAACCTATCAAGCGTGGTAGTGACACAGATGTGCGGAGAAAAGAGAAGGAGAATAGAAAGCTACATATGGAGCTGAAATCGGAACGTGAAAAATTGACCCAGCAGATGATCAAGTATCAGAAAGAACTGAATGAGATGCAGGCTGTAAGGATACCTTTGGAATTCTAGTTTAAAGACTTCTTTTTTAAGAAGTAGAATTACTTTCATGTCTGTATATATTTTATTGATTATAGAACATTTATATTAATAATTACTGGACTAAGAAGCAAAATTATGAGATATATGGCATCCAGTTAATTTGATACAATTTAATTCCTCATAGCAAATAGCTGAAGAGAGCCAGATTCGCATTGAACTGCAGATGACACTGGACAGTAAAGACAGTGACATTGAGCAGCTGCGGTCACAGCTCCAGGCCTTACATATGGGCATGGACAGTTCCAGTACAGGCAGTGGACCAGGGGATGCTGAGGCAGATGATGGATTTCCAGGTACAACAAACTTGTTTTCAGCCCTATCTTTATTTTTATTAAAAGCCTTTTGTCTTAAATATAAACCTGTTGATTATTTAAACCCTGTGACTGACTTTCTTCTTGAGGAAAAGTGTTTGTCATTTCTTTAAGGCAGAAACCTACTCCTTGGAGTAGGGATTCAAACAACAGTTTTAACTTATTTTACTTAGTGATCTTTGACAACATCCTTCATTAAAAATGCAAAAGAAAGTTTCACATATTTAGATATTTAAATTATCTCATTATATATTATAGGCAGCTCTCTTGAAACTTTCAGTTTATTTTCTCTTAACTCTTTTCTGCATTCTTACTTTCTTTATGTTGGGTGTTTAGTTCATATCACTCAATCACACACTATGGAATCCATGTCATTCACCTACCAACGTTCCTCTACCTCTCTCAATATTGCCACTAAGCCTTCCAGTTCTCATGTGCTTCTTGACTCTGGTTCTGACTCAGAAGAAGAATCTTTGCCTTACTTACCTATTTCATCGGAACCTAATGATACAGGTGATAGCCTGAAAATCTTCACCTTTGAGGTTTTTCTGACTACCCTTAATTTTAGTCCTTGTGAAAAACTTTTGTAACATTAACTAATATTCACTAACAAATTGCTCTAGTCCCAGTTAAAAAGAGACTCCTGCATGGACAAAGAGTTTGTTTTGGGGGGCATTTGCACTTGGCATTGCTGTGACAATTGATAGACTTATTTAGTCAGCTTACAAGAAATGAGACAGTACTTCGTATCATTTAAGGGCATGTGGTTTCACTGCCTGTTTCAGCCATTTTCAACCAAGAAGAAACTCTTTTTGAGGCTTCATATCAAGAGTGACAGTACTGAAAAAGCATGTAGACTGTCTCAGAGAACGCGTTTGGGTTTTTATCAAGTGCTTGCCTAGGCAACATTTTGCTTGGCCTTAAAAGAGAGTATAAAACAATTTGACCTGATCCTTGCTCTTATCGTTTAAATGAAGAAACAGGATAGAAAATACATGAAATTATGTTTAACACAAAGTTAGTCTGGGTACAAAAACATGTAATGTAAATGCCACAGGAAATTAATGTATGAGCAGTTGAATGTAAAGTAAAATTTAGTCTCTTATTAGTTGAATTCAAAGTAAAATAACTATAGTTACTTACGTTGTCACCACATTTCCCAGGTATATAATATAAATCAGAAGTGAGCCTGTTGAAGTTGTTTTAGAGCTTAGCAATAAAATTATTTCAGTCTTATGCATAGTGTTAGATGTCATCTGACTTAGTCCCTTAAGCTGGCATAGGACCATGTCCAGACAGTTGAGCACGTGGGCTCTTTTTTAATGACAGCATTTCTTTCTGTTCAGACAGTTTGGAAGGGTGTTGATGTCAGAGAGTATATAGGCGCTGGAGTCCCTGTGTGACCTTTCTATGGGGTGGTAAGAGTTAAGAAAGTTTAGGTAAAGCATCTAGCACGGATTCAGACATGTAGTAGATGTTAAACAAGTGATAGCTACTTTTATTAATAGAGTAATATCCAAAAATGCTTATTTCACTTAATTATTTTATTGAAAGATGCTGATCAAATGCCAGTAGAACAAATTATAAGGATTCAGTCTTTACTAGAATTTTATTGATTTTGATATTTTGGAATTTAGAAATCATGTGGTTGTATTGCTATGCATTAATCAATTTTAATCTATAATTTACATAATTTTATTTAATTTTATTATAGCCATTCTAAAAGTTAATTTTCTCTGAACATGCAATTACTCCCTTAAAATGTTTTCTTTTCGAAGAAAATGTGCAGTATATCTATAATGAGGCCTCCTTCCAAAGGAAAAACCAAGGGTTCTAGTACAGGTGTATAGTGAGAATAAAGAGCTGCTTCTCTTCTTTGCAGCTTTCTGCTGAACTGTGCAAATGCATGAATTCAATCAGCAGGGCATTTGACTTTATAAACTATAGGATATATATTTCCAATGTGATATAACCTGGATTTTGTTTTGCATTGCATAACTTGCTTTTACTGATCCCGCATTGTTATTATATCCTAGATAATGAGCAATGGTAAATTCTGAAGGATATAATTGATTTGTTTTGTGACTTTTATATTAAAATATTGTTAAATTTCTCATTTTCTTAGAATTGTTATATTTATCCTCCTATGTGTATTTATAGAATCAAGACTAGAGGGATGGCTTTCATTACCTGTGAGAAACAACACTAAGAAGTTTGGATGGGTTAGAAAGGTAATTGGTACTTTTCATTGTGGTTTAGCTACATACAGCCATTTCACTTTTGTAGGTATAAAGAACATATAAGTAATATAACTAAAACATTCAGACACATAAAACTTTTTTGCACTGTCTGATTTGGAATGACATGGTTTTATATATCTTTGTAAAAAATAACTTTTGTCATTAATATATTGTTAATAATAAAATAGGTTTTGGTGGGAAAACAAATCTGGATATGACAGACCCATTTATTTATTTTCCTCTGTTACTATGATTATTGATGTTACGTTCGTCTTTGAGGTGTCTTAGTTCATTGAAGCTTGTATACCGCAACTCGGTAGCTTATGAAAAACAGAAACTTATTTCTCATAGTTCTGGATGCTGGAAGTCCAGATTGCCGGCCTGTTTGGGTCTGGTAAAGTCCTTCTCTCAGGTTGCACAGTTCCCGTTGTGTCCTCGCGTGGTAGAAAGGGCTGGGTCCTCTCTGGAACTCCATTAATCTCATTCATGAGGACTTTGCTCTCATGACCTAGTCACTTCTCCAGAGGCCCCTCCTCCTCATATCATCCCATTAGGAATTAGGATTTAACATATGAACTTGGGGGGAACATAAACATTCAAACCATAGCTACAGGTTGGCAACCTATGTTATTGGATCTTAAGCTGAATCAGTCCAAAAAAATATTTGAGTTCATTTTCAATTTGCTTATTTAAGTTATATACAAACAAAATTTCTCATTATCTTAGGGAAAACTTTTCTAAGGGTATATTAAGAACTTTTTAGTTATTTAACGTAGGTTTTTATATGATTTTTATTGCTGATAGAGAATTTATTTTCAAAGAAAATAAGATACATATCAATTTTAAACATTAATTTCTTCCCTTCCTCTTTTTAACAGTATGTGATCGTAAGCAGTAAGAAGATTCTTTTCTATGACAGTGAACAAGATAAAGAACATTCTAATCCATACATGGTTTTAGATATAGAGTAAGTGTTTTTATTAGGATATTTAGGAACTTCATTTTTTAAAGTATAAGAGAGTAACACGACATTTTTTGTCAAATTAGTGCATGTATTAGTCACGTGGTATGTCTATTTACTCATATAGTATAGCTGCTGCTGGACTATTGTTACATTTTCTTATATTTGCTTCATGTAGATGGGCGTCTGAGATATAAGTTAGCTAAGACATTTTTATTTCATGGGTCTTTACTAGTTGTTTTCTGAAATGAATTAGAAAGTTTTATGACTTACTAAAATTTTCTCCAAGTCTCAAGGAGTGATTGGTGTAATATAATTAGCAAGATATTCTCTCTGACCTTCTAACATGGGTCAAAGTAGTCAGTTTTAACTTCTGACCAGTATAGGATAACTAATGTAATTTGACCTTTTGCTAATAGTTTATTTCTTTATTAAAAATCTTTTACAGCAAGTTGTTTCATGTCCGACCAGTTACACAGACAGATGTATATAGAGCAGATGCTAAAGAAATTCCAAGGATACATAGTTTTATTTCGTTTTTGGATGGTTGGTTTGTTTTTTGTTTTTTTTCTTTCACCTTTAGAGATTCTAAGAGTGACATAACATAACGATTTTTCTTATTCTTGGACTATCTTCAGATTACCTTTAAATTTTAGTTCCATTTAAAGGTCGTTCATTCTTTTGTGATTTTCATGCCTATTCTGTTTGGATATATCTTCATTTCTCTCTCCATTTTACATTTTAAAGTCTGTAGTGTATTTATATCATGTTTCCGGCCTTTGCTATTCTTTTGTTCAAGGTTGCTTATGACATTTTTTTAAGCATAAACTTTCTTCTTCTGTTGGTGGTTTTATGCTCAGCTCTCTAGGAAGTGAAAAAAGTTGCTTGTGAAGTTAAAATGTGAACCCAATAGCCCTTTCCTTCTGATTTAAAGTGAAGCCTAATTCTTCTTTTTACTACTTCCATTTTAAAATTAGTCAGACCAGCCTTAGCCAGTTTGGCTCAATGGATAGAGCATCAGCTTGTGGACCAGTGGGTCCTGGGTTTGATTCTAGTCAAGGGCACGTACTTTGGTGGCAGTCTCCTCTTCGGCCTGGGCCCTGGTCAGGGCACGCGCAGGAGGCAACCAGTCGATGTGTGTTTCTTTCACATCAATGTTTCTCTCTGTCTTTTCCTCTCTCTTCCACTCTCCCTAAAAATCAATAGAAAAATATCCTCGGGTGAGAATTAACAACAACAAAATTAAAATTTCTTAAAAAAAAATTTAGACCACCAGTTAGTTATTGATGAGCTCCTTCTGTGTAAAAGCCATTATGTTTGGTGTACTATGGGGAAATTATTTTCTGGTGCTTATCATGTTTATTTGGAGTATATCATACATCTTTTCCTTTTTTCTTCCTTAACTCTCCAAACACAAGTCTTTTCAGTTATAGCTGTGTTTACAATTATCACCAGTTGTCTATTTTTGAAAATCATAAAAGCATCAAGTCATATAATTGCCACATCTCTTCAGGTGATTATTTTGAATACTCCCTCCCAGAAAAACTTTCTAACACGCATCGTGTGCAAATTTACCTCTTGCTAGCCTGTTCTGCTAAGACTGCTGAACATAGTAAGATATCATGGAGAAAAAAAGAGGCACCATTTGAACAGGAATGACTCTTTTGAAATTAACCAAAGTGACTATATAATGACTTCTCATATAAGCTCTTTATGAGATAGAATCTACTGATGTTAGAACATCAGGTGCATTTTCTTCTTATTGAATAACTTAGGTTAATTTTATTTTATTTATGCTATAAGAATCGTTAGTATTTAAAAAATAGCTTTTGTTTAGAAATCACTCATTGTGCTTTTTGGTATTTATAGATTCTGTATGCCAATGAAGGAGAAAGTAAGAAGGAACAAGAATTTCCAGTGGAGCCAGTGGGAGAAAAGTCAAATTATATTTGCCACAAAGGACATGAATTTATTCCTACTCTCTATCATTTTCCAACCAACTGTGAGGCTTGTATGAAGCCATTGTGGCATATGTTCAAACCTCCTCCTGCTTTGGAATGCCGTCGCTGCCATATTAAATGTCATAAAGACCACATGGACAAAAAGGAAGAGATTATAGCACCTTGCAAAGGTAAATAGTAAATTACTTGCTCCGTCAATATTATTTATGTTCATATCATTTTAAACACATTAATTTTTTTCAAATATTTTTATAGTCTACTATGATATTTCAACGGCAAAGAATCTGTTGGTATTAGCAAACTCTACAGAAGAGCAGCAAAAGTGGGTTAGTCGGTTGGTGAAAAAGATACCTAAAAAGCCTCCAGCTCCAGACCCTTTTGCACGGTCATCTCCTAGAACTTCAATGAAGATACAACAGAACCAGTCTATTAGACGGCCAAGTCGACAGCTTGCCCCGAATAAACCAAGGTAATAGCTAAAAATGTGGTAAAGATGAAAATATTTTTAGAAATATTTTACTATTCATATTCAAACTACAAATTTTTCTAATTACAATTTTCTTTTCCTTGATATTTTAATGAATTATGGAATACCAAATCTTTGAAACTATTTAAGCATGCATGTCTCATTCATTGATTTAGGTGAATGTAATATAAATTTATTTACTAAATCACATATATTACACTCAACCAAAAATATTTAAAGGGCTAATTTTTTGCCATGTTTAGGTCTATAATCATAGCATTCTAGGGGTGGATAAGCACATTGACCAACTTCATGCTTTAGTAGACAGGACGCACACACAGCTCCAAGTGTCAGGTACGCACATTGTGTTTGATATTGCAAACTTCTAAACCTCTTTCATATTAGATGACTTGGGAGGTAGGACTGAAATCTTAATTCAAATTTAAGTTTAAAACAATAATTTGTCTTTTATTTAAAGGGCAATATAGATCAGCTTTAAAAATGCAGATATTAACAGATATTAACATGGGTGAAGTGGACATTCCTTGTAATTGAGGTGGAGTTGGGAATATGGCGTAAGTTCAGAGAGGATCATTAATGCACAAAAATATTTTTGGGGAATCACTTTTATATGGCGACAGTATAGTAATGTAGTTCTTTATTCAGAATAAGCCATGTCTTGTCTTATTAGATACAGCATTGATAAATGTTGCTATTTATTAAAATGAACATGAAGAGTTGGTTAGCTAAAGGCTATACTTAGATCAGGTGTCTAATTTCAGGTACCCTTTTTGTTCCCTAACACAGGACCTTCAGTATATGAATAATGATGTTCATTGGCTGTACTATCAGAAATCTTTTCATTCTAACCACAGACATCTTATATGAAACTTTTCTTAAAACTAATATCACAAGGAAATAATTTAGAATGACAAAGGTAGAATTGGTGTTTCAGCAGTGAAAATGTTGAATTTTTATGTGAGGTATGCTAAAAATATTACAAAATTAGTGATTATATGATAGTAATTAAGCTGAAGAAACTTAAAGAATTCAGAGACATTCAATGTCATTTCCGTGTGCCATGTACCAAACATCTAAAAACTATTAAATTTCTAGCATTAATATTATAGAACTATTAGTGTATTAATGGCATTTTAATACGCTGTATCATGTTCTACAGCTTTTGAGGTGCTTCCATATATAATTTAACGATGTATTCTTTTATTTGATCTTTAAAATACTCCTATGGGGTAGATTTGGTATTATCTTTTTCTTTTTTTAAAATATTTTATTGATTTCAGAGAGGAAGGGAGAGGGAGAGAGAGATAGAAACATCAATTATGAGAGAGAATCATTGATCGGCTGCGTCCTGTGCTTCCCACACTGGGATCAAGCCTGCAACTGAGGCATGTGCCCTGATGGGGAATTGAACTGTGACCTCCTGGTTTATAGGTCGGCAACCACCGAGCCACGCCAGATGGGTGGTATTATCTTTCTTTATAATTTAGACTCTAGAAGGACAAATAATTGGTTTAGTTTCAGGACTGTAGGAGCAGTAGTCTTCTTTATATTTTTTATTCTTTTGTCCTGTTGGACAAGTTAATGATGTCACTACATATGATAACACATAGAGTTAATTTATATAAAGAAGCAATTTCCAGACAAAATGAGGCATACTTCACTTCCATAACCGTTTCTCGTTCACTGACTTTCCTTTTCCTCCCCTCCTCCCCCAATTCAGCATCATGGTCTATTTGAAGGCACCTTTACTTTTGATTGTTGTTGCTTTTTGTTTTGTTTTAGTTCTGGCCCTGCCCTTCGAATCATTCTTCATTGATTTTTTAATACATTTTGCGTAGCCAACAGTAAGTAATAGGGATTTCTTTCTCTCACAACTATGCATGTAGATAAAACTAATAGCAAAACGGACTGTAAAATGCATAGGGTATTTTTGTGAAAAAATTTTAATCTAATATACTCTGACATTTTAAATGTAAAGATGGGCACATTTAAAATATTTTGTTTTTTATTATGCCTCTGCAACAATATTTTCATTGTTTTTAACATCTATGCCTCCATTGCTTCATTAACTCATAAAATTGTATATCTCTTGTCTTATGTGAATAACCGTACAGTTTGCACTCATTTTTTGGGTGTCACATTTTGAGAGTAGCACAAATTGGAGGGTGTACAGAAGAGAATAACTGAGGTAGTAGTGGTTCGTTTGAAAGTATTACACATGTAGCAAGGAAAAAATTAAGGGTAGTTTTCTGAAGAAGAAATTATTTGAAAGGATGGGAGATTATAAATAGCAACGAAGATTTAGAGCAAGAACCAAGCAGAAAGGCACGTTTTTAACTTTGGAAGGGAGAGCTATCAGACAATCAGAGCTCTGAATTGGGAAGAATAGGGTTTATAAACTGTTTACCTGATTTAGATGCTGCTTGGCAATGCTGTTAGAGTGCCATGCTCCTCAGTCTGTCGTATGCGCAGTCTGACATCAAGCAGCATAGCTCCAGCTCGAGCCAAGCATTGACTAGATGGCCTTTAATATTCTACTAATTTATAACATATTCCTATAGAGAGGTGGAGAGAGCTGTTAAAAGATCATCTAAGCCCTAGCTGGTTTGGCTCAGTGGATAGAGCATCGGCCTGCGAACTGAAAGGTCCCAGGTTCGATTCCAGTCAAGGGCACATGCCCGGGTTGTGGGCTCGATCCCCAGTGGGGGGCATGCAGGAGGCAGCTGATCAATGATTCTCTCTCATCATTGATGTTTCTATCTCTCCCTCTCTCTTCCTCTCTGAAATCAATAAAAAATTAAAAAAAAATCATCTAAGAAAACTTAGGAACAGAATTTCTGGTGTATATCAGCAGTAATTAAATATCTAGCTCTTTATTTGTATTTATTTAATAATAGTCCTGGCACTAGTCAGTGTAGCTTTAGTTTAATTTATATGGTGTCTTTTTTAAAACAAATGTCTGGCTTTGTTAGATAGCATCATACACTAAAGCAGAATACCCATAAATACATCTAATTTTTTTTTAAGATTTTTTAAATTGATTTTTGGAGAGTGACATGGAGAGAGAGAGAGAGAGAGAGAGAGAGAGAGAGAGAAAGAAATGAGAGATGAGAGCAAGACATCAATCAGCTGCCTCCTGCATGTGCTCTACCAGGAATCAAGCCTGCAACCCTGACTGGGAATAGAAACAGCAACCTTTTGGTTCACTGGATGAGTTCAACTGAACCAGCCAGTTTTAAAAGTTTTTAAAAACTTTTTTTTCAGTGTTTGTGTTGTTAACAACTACACTATTACATTTTCCCCTTGACTTCTGTGGCATTCCTGGTTCTGACTCTCCTATTTGCAGCACTTCCCTTTTTTCTGTGGTGAATGTTTTAAAGTAATATAATTAAATGGTGTTAGCTGTTATTATTATTAATAGTTTTGAGGGCATATTATATGCCAAGTATTCTTCTTTAACTGTACTAACTTATCCTCAAAACCAACCTGTGGTTTAGCTATTAATTTCTCCAGTTCACAGATGAGAGACTGAGACCCAGAAGCATTATGTGCCTAAGGTCACACAGCTGAGTGGCAGAGCCAAGAGTTCAGATGCAAGTCTCATTCCCAATTCCACTTCTCACCTGTAATGCTCCACTGCTTCACAGTCATTCGAGGAGAAATAAATTGACAGTTTATGAATGTATAGAAATGCTATTCCAGAGAAATGTTTTCGTGGTAATTTTGAATTAAAAGTAAAATACTGTGTTGGAAAATTAGGAAATTTGTGAGTAAAGTGCTGACTTTTGATGAAGATAGTTGGGGAGATCCTAATTGGTTTGAGTGCCAGACACAAAATACTGGTCTCTGCTGAGGACCATTTCTCTTTAATTAGTTTTCTTTTAAAGATTTTTTTTTAAACATAAATTTATTGGGGTGACATTGGTTAATAGGCTCATATAGGTTTCAAGTGTAGATTTCTATGATGTAAGGTCTATATATTGCACTGTGTGTCCACCCTCAAAATCAAATCTTCCATCACCATGTAGTAGGCCCTTGCACACCACCAAAGATCTTTTGTTAAAAATGCAATATTTAAGCCTTAAAGAAAAGTGTAAAGCCAAAACTCAAACAAATTCTCTTCCAGTTTTATGAAGTAAGGCATTGCAAACACAATTTTAAACTCGGAGTGGAGGGAGCTATTATGTCATTATTATCTTTGTGGGGTTTTTTCCATTTCTAAATATCAGCAAATTAACAGTAATTTTTTGGAAAAAGTTAATAAGGTTATAGAAGAAATAATGTATCTGATTTTAGATTGGAGAATTTTCTAAGATAAAAACAAAGGAAGAAAAGAAAGCTACAAATTGACTAACCAAAAATAAAGCCTCGTAAATTTTAAAAACACCATCTATTTGCAATATTTTATATATATATATATATATATATATAATATTTTATATATATATATGTATTTCTCAAAGAAATCATTAAGAAAAAGGAGGTTGCCTCTTCCCAATATAAAAATTAGTGAGGTTGCCTCTTCCCAATATAAAAATTAGTGAGGAATATGCAGGCATTGCCATAAAGATGAAACAGTGCAAAATGTTAAAGTCATTTTCACCTGCCAAACTGGTATGGGTTAAGAAACTTAGTATTGGCAGGGTGTGAAGAAATGGGGACCCTCATGTTCTGCTAGTAGAACACAGAATTAAATGTACCCTTTCTGAAGCAGTCTTTGGCAGCAAGTTTCACAGGCCTGAAGTGATTGATTAATTAAATGAATGAGATAGACATTTAAACAAATACTTACAATAAGTTTAAGTATAGTTTTTCAAATATTATTCTGCATTCAGCCCATTTTTTTAATAGAGTAATTTGAGTTGGTTTGTTTACTTTTAAATTAGGGTAATCATCCATCAACCTGCTCTGTCAGTGATTCTCAGAGCCAACCAACTGCATCAGTATTTATCTCGGGATTTAATTTAAAATGCAAATATTTGCCCTCCTTTTGTTCAGTCCAATTATATCAGAATCTCCTGGGATATGTCCTGGGAATATATATTATAAATAGCATTGGGAAAATCACATATACTAAAATTTAAGAACACAGGACAATGATCACAGATGAGACTTTAGGGACCAGATGAGTTCCTTGACATAAGTTGATGCATGAACAAAAGCTATTCCTATTTTTAAAATAAAGATGATTGCAATATTTTAGATTATTGGATTGGGTTGGAAAGAAGACCACATATATCTCTGCTGTAAGTCCATTTTCTTGAGCCAAGATAAGTTGCTAATGTTGCTTACATACCTGTGGATTTTCCCTCGTCTGTAGTTTTTCATGGAGCGCATAACTGTTGGTGACCCATTGAGCAAGTAGGGTCCTACTGGAATGGAGAAAGCTACATTCTGAAGACTACTTCCTATCTTTGTCTTCAGTTCTCTGGTATTCTAGAAAGCATACCTGGCCAACATGATTATATACATTTTTATAAAAGAGAAAGAAGATTTCCTGGCTGTTTCCATCTTGATCATGTTATTGATGGAGGGAAAGTAAACATGCTCATGCACATTCAAAGTGTGATTTCTAGATAATAATTTATGAAACTGCCATTCCTAAAGAGTATTCTTAAAGTATAAATTTGCAAACCTCCCATTACAGATTGCTTGATTTGGCATTTAAAGATTGGGATTGGTCATTTGATGATGTTGATGGTGGTGATGATGATGACGATGTTTTTGATTTCTGAAGAAATAAATGGGGTAAATCAAAAAGTGAAAAATGAGTTATTTTAGAATTTTCAAGTAGCGCATGCGGTTTGCACTTGGGTTTTCATTATTTTTTGCTACTTTTGAAATTTTATTAATTTTTTAATAGTATATATTTGAAAAGTAGTTTTCGAAAAAGTTCCTAACAAATTTTTATGTTAAGTAGAAAAGTGAAATGCTATGTTCAGATTCTTTTTTGGCTATATACTTTTCAATACAATTGGAATTATAATTTTTTATCTTAGGAACAAAACATGTAGAAATAACAAAAGAAGCTAAATATGGTACTTTCTGTTTATTCCAAAGAAGCCATATTCAGAGAAGTACAATTTACAATGTTTTCAAGTTTCTACAACTGTATTAGTTTGTGAACATAGCATGAGGTTCCTTTCTCCCTCCATCCTCTCTCCTTCCTTCCCTGCCTTCCTCCTCTTTCCTTTCTAACTGCAAGAATTGAAACCGTTAAAACTTTGTAAGTCTAATAAGTGCTGTGAAATAGTTGTTTCTGATCTGGGCTTCTTTGTGATGCTGTGAAATGTTTGCTTTTTGGAAATGTAATGTTTCTCTTGCTGAAGGATGCCAATGATATGGTGTGAGAGTTCTTGTGCTTTTAGAAAATGTAAAATAGTTTGGTTAATAGTGGCTGGAGTAGATTTGAATGAAAATTTAACCTGAGTTAAATGTTTTGCATGGGATGGATTTAAAAAGAGGTCTATCTTAATCTAAGTAAGCACATTGCAAAATATACTTAAATCAGGTAATATTGGGGATCTGTTTATAACAAGGATATAAAGAACATTTTATTTACTACAATGTGTATGTTTCCATTTCATAGATTTTAAGGGTCAAATAGTCAAGTAAGTCCTGGTCCATGAGTCCACTGTTCTTTCAGCTACATGAGGCAGCTAGCAGTTAAACTCTAAGTCAAATTTATGTTCACATGAGTTATTCAGTGACATATTGTCTAAACCTGACAGTCAGTTAACTGTATTAAAACTGTGTGTCATGTTTGTAGGCAATATGGGAAAATATGAAAAAGACTATAATTGCATGTACCTAAAAATAAAAAAAGTAGCACGGTAAATATGTTTTATGCATGAATTAGGTGTTAAAACTATTGTAGTTGGAAGACTATCTAGTTTAATGGTGTAAATGGAATGCTTAACAATCTCTTATTATTTCACTGTCTCAGCTAACTTTATTTTTCCTTTCTTTGCAGCTAACTGCCTTCTATGAATGCAGTCATTATTCAAGGTGATCCTATTCTTCCAGTTAAAACAAGACTGAAATATGATGGCCCAAAATTTATTGAAAAGCTGTATTTTCCTGAGAGACTGATACACACACATACATATTCCCTTTATTCCTGCAATATAAATTATAAATCTTGGAGAGATTTTTCTAGGCTCCTTTGGAACAACAGGTTGAACCAGCGGAGATTGGTTAATAGAGTAAAAACATCATACGCAACTCTTCCAAAAGCTCCATAAAGCTCTCTTGGCGGTCACTCACACCCACACTACATGGCACAGAGGGTTGAGAAGAGTCAAAGGAGTCATCTGTTCAGCTTCAGCAGAGAGGTTTCACCAGCATGTTCGCCGGAAGAATCGGAACGGATTTCACTACAGTGATATAGACTGCATCTTTAAGAAGTGACCATTATACTGTGTGTGTGTGTGTGTGTGTGTGTGTGTACATATACATGTACACACCCATATATAGTACTGTAATACTGCAAGAGGGTTTTTTAACTTCCCACTTTATTTTTTATACTCATTAATCAGATATCATTACTTACTACAGTTGCAACTATGCACTTGTATAAAGCCATAACATTGGGGTTATAGCACTCATTTGTGTGGACCTGATGGAGCTGCATGTTCATGTTGCTGTAACAGAAACTTTGAACTTAATTATATCGGTTTCCTAATGCTTCATGATAGGCAACTTTATCCATTTTGAATGCCTTAATTTAATTTTTTCCAAGTCTCAGCCCTTTTCTGTATTAAAAACAAGTGTTTACCAACTCTTAGAATGCAAATTTGCTTTGCAGAAGAAGATAGTGCACTATTTTTACATATAATAGTTATCAATGTCAGCCTATTTTGATTGTCTAACAATTTTTTAAAGTATGGTGATAGAAACAATAATGGGTAGTATTAGAACTAATATATCTTGTATGTATATCTATTATCCATCCAAGCCTTTTTACAGACCTCAGTATTAGTGTGTGACTATGAAATGTTTTCTTTGCTTGGAATTTGCTGACTACCCTAGATATGTTTTTATTTCTGGTAAGGATATTTGTGACTATTTTTACATTTCACACTCAACATTCAAAAATTATCTCAAATATAAAGAAAACTAAAATATACTCTAGATATATTTTAAGTATTGACATGTGATCCCTTATCCACACAATTGTGTATGGCAATATTTCAGTATTGGGTTGTGAAAACTGGTGCCTAGGAAGAAGTGGCCTCAAAGGCACTTAACTTTTTATTTAAATGCTGTTAAAATTGCAGCACATGCAGGACCATTCCTGCTGCATTTCTCATCCCACAGAAGTCTATGTTTTTTACTGTGACAGTATGCATCAGTGAGAAGCATCAGGTAAAAAATTGTGTAGTCTTTTATCAGTCTCAATATACATAAACATACAGTTTGGTGTGATACTGAAATACAGCATCTGATATTTCAATGAAGGAACTAAGACATTTTTCATTGTTCCCTGGGGGGTCAGTGTGGAGATGTTTAAAGTTAGGTCCCCAGTTATAGATACTGTTGTGGAAATGGAAGAGTGGCCTGTGGCTACCGATGTCCTGAACCGGAATCTCGTTCCTCTTCCAGTGTCCGGTCTGCACTCCCTCCTGCTGTCTGTGCTGAAACTAGGCGGCAGGCGGCAGGCGGCAGGCGGCCCCTCACAGGTGTGTGCTGCGGTCCTGGTTTGGGGGCACAGATTTTTTTTAAAGTAAGATTTTAAAATGAAAAATATATAAAATTTATATAGAATAAATATTTCCACTCATTAGACTTGTTAAAAGGAGACTGAATTAATATTTTATATAAAGATTTTGTTACACTATGGGAGGTTCTATCATATTATTCTGAATTGGAGAGTATATATATATATTTTTAATAAACTTTATTAAGGTAAAATAATTTGAAGTTTACACATGAATAATTGAAATATTTGAGTAAAAATGGCAAAAGTTTAAATTTTGAATGCTGTATATAATAGAGAATATGGAGAATCATGGTGTGATGCAACTATACGAGGAAGATCAATGTGACTGTTGGGGGTTGGGGGAAGATAATCTAAGGGGTGAACCAAATCTCTCCCATGGAGATTATTCACATTATGTGGTTTGACATAAGAATTTATAAAGCTGTCCAGCTAACAGAAATGTGCTTAATAAAAGATTCTGACCTTGGGTAAGAATTTGCTTTTTACCCTGTTGCTGGTTTCATGTACAAACATGAATGATGCATGCACCTACCCAAATGTTCTCTTCCCAGCACTCACTCAATGTGATACTGACTTGGTGTAACAGCCAGATTTTGTGCCAGCTTCTCTTTTTCTGGAGGCTCCAAAGCTTCCAAGATAAATAAAAGACCAAAAGTTGCTTCTTTCCTCACACCTGATTTCTCCTAGAGCCATAAATACCTCCTATTGAGAACTAAGAAGTAGTGAATACTGGGATTTTCTTAGAGTTTTGTACTTTCGTGGGGATAAGTGAGACAAGTAGAAGTAAAACTGGTATTACTGTTGAAAATTGGTGTGTAGTGAATTTTTGAAAAGTATTTAAATTGTTATCTAGAAGCAAGAATTTTTTTTTTTAAATCTGAACATTGAAAATGCTGTAGCCAAAGGATAAGTGTCCCAGTCAATCCAAAATGTAGGTGAGTGTCTACAGCTGGCCTACGCTGGGTACAGGAGTCTGGCTCGCAGGTGCGTTCTGTCTGCCTGGGTCCTGGAGGAGCGCTCGGCGGCCAGACCCCGTTGCAGAAGTGCTGCGGCTGCTGCTAATCTGGTCTAGGACCCTGGTGGCCACCAGGCCTCGGCACCACGTGCCCTTGTGGAGCTGCTCCAAGAAGCCTGTTTCTATACTCCGACGGGAGGAAGTCACACGTGAGCTGCTCCGCCTGCACTGACACTGCTACTGACTCCCGTCCTCCGGGTAGGCTTCAGCTTCCGCAGGTGGGGAGATGCCGCGGCTGTTCGTTCGGGAAGCACTTTGAGGAGTGGCGCTGTGTGACAGTGCCGGGTGTTAAGCTGGGGGGACGTCACGTCGGCTCCTTGGTTCCCTTCCCCATAATGAGTTTTGTTTGAAGTTGTACTAAGTTGAACTGCATGGTTTAGATAATCAAATATTTGATCAGCTGTCCCCTTTGAACAAAAATCATATCCCCCTGATTTTCTTTCTTTTAAATTTGCTGCATCTTTGTAGTAATGTAATTGTATTTTATGCCTGCTTTTTATATTAAAAAATAAATAATTAAGACATAAGCATTTTTATACTTTTCCTGTGAAATACTCCTGGCATGCTGCAACCTAAAATTTACTCCCAAAATTTGCCTTCCCTAAAAAGATGGGTATAGCCAACAAGTCATAACTAAACTTAACCATTGTACACCGTAAGCGTCTGTACATACAAGCGGCCAGCCTTCCCCACACACCACGTGCGTCTATAGGAAGAAAATATTTTCCCTAAGTGGCAGCCCTGACCAACTTTAAAATCATTTTTCGTGAGAATTTTCAGCTAAAAATATTCAAGAACAACCGAATTGTGAGTAATATATTTATTTTTATAATATTCATTGCAAATTTAGTTACTTTTTATTTATTTTTTTTTAAAATCTATTTTATTAATTTTTTACAGAGAGGAAGGGAGAGGGAGAGTTAGAAACATTGATGAGAGAGAAATGTCGACCAGCTGCCTCCTGCACACCCCCTACTGGGGATGTGCCCGCAACCAAGGTACATGCCCTTGACCAGAATCAAACCTGGGACCCTTGAGTCCGCAGGCCGACGCTCTATCCACTGAGCCAAACCGGTTAGGGCTAGTTGTTGTTTTTTTAAATTCAAAATATCGTGGCATGTGGGGATGGTTTCCGTTTTGGACGCATGGTAGTTAACTGGTTAGACTTGTGAATCTTCGGCCCCGTCGTTTATGCACGGAGAAATACAAAAGGTAGAGTTTCACCCAGGAGTCTGTCTCTAATTTGATGTTGGCATTTTAAGGGACGTGCAAACCCCCACTCTTGTGTTGAGGATAGAGGAGAGCCAGGGTGCCTGTGTTGTCAGACTAGTGTGTTGACAGGTGGTTTCCAGGAAGCATTTCTCTGGTAATCAGTGCGTTCTTCCCTGGACATGGCTTGGCTCTAACCTGGGCCAGGTCGCTCCCCGAGCTGAGTGCCTTCATCTGCAAAATGGAGATGGTTTACTGCCAGGGTCCTTGTGGGATTAGCTCGGAAACTGCTGTGGAGGGTCTGAAATGGCTCAAACATTTATTCCCTTCCCTTGGATGGAGACTGCCCTCCAAGGGGGCATATTCTTAAAGGAGTGACTTTAAACCAGCGATTCTCAACCTGTGGGTCGTGACCCCTTTGGCGGTCGAACGAACCTTTCACAGGGGTCGCCTAAGACCATCCTGCATATCAGATATTTACATTACGATTCATAACAGTAGCAACATTACAGTTATGAAGTAGCAACGAAAATAATTTTATGGTTGGGTCACAACATGAGGAACTGTATTTAAAGGGCCAGAAGGTTGAGAACCACTGCTTAAACAATGATAAAGTACTAATAAGAAAAGTATGTGTAAATATTTGTTGGACTAAAGTCACAATTTGTATGTATACCAACAGATTGTAACTGCACACGAGAAAGGATTTACTTGGATTTTTAAAAAGTGACAACTATGATCTAAGAACTACAGAATGAATGATGTTATTTTTAGATGCCATGTTTCTGTTCCTGCTGTTCCCAAGCAGTCGTTCTAAAAGGATTAACCACAATCTATATTTTTTAATGGCACTTTACATAACTGAAAACTAATCACATTGAAACAGTTTTAAGACTCAGCAGATTTTAAAATTTGAAAGTTTATTTTACACAGGAAACCAAAACATCTAATCATCATTTACTTACTGCATATATGTATATACACACCAAAATAATGCCATTCAGTTATAAGGGGAAAAGGAGTTTTTTAAGTGTTAGGCTTTATAAACTTTTATAGAAAAATACCATGTATAATAATAATCTTGTCATGTTTAGAATGATACTGTAATGAGAATAGAATCCATAAGGATTGCCAGAACTCAGCAATACCCTTTACTACATATATTTTCAATACACAAAACCTGGTCGAGATAAGCTGTATTTTGTACCAAATTCTAAGAATGGTTAATTGCATGGCTGTGGCCTCTATAAAAATGACAGCATTGCCCGGCCAGTGTGACTCAGTGGTTGAGCGTTGTTCTATGAACCAGGAGGTCACTGTTCGATTTCTGGTTAGGGCACATGCCTGGGTTGCAGGCTTGATCCCCAGAGGGAGGCATGCAAGAGGCAGCCAATCAATGAAATGATTCTCTCTCATTATTGATGTTTCTACATCTCCCTCTCCAGAATCAATAATATATATATATATATATATATGTATGTGTATATATATGTGTGTGTGTATATATGTACTAATATATATATATACACACACACATACATATATATATATATTAAAAGCAGTTTTAAAAAAAGGCAGCATTGTGCTTAAATCAGAACGTGAATTGCTTCATCACAGAGATTGCATCCAATAGTACATTTTGTTAGGAATTACTTAAAGGCACAGTATGAAGTTAAAGGACTGCTTTGGCATATGAATTCAAGCCAGTTACATTTTTGCTTGCCCTGATAGACTTGTGACACGTAAGCAGGTATTATACTGTATTATGATACAATAAAGCCATCCTGTCATATCTGTTGCAATTAGACACTAGTCCCAGAAAGTGAACCCCTAGTAATTGATTACAACTCTTCTGACCGAGCAAAACCCACTTGATGCTCATTTTTTCTGTGGAGAGGACTTATTTCTTAAAATATTCTGAAAGCTGAAAAATAGATGTAGTCAGCTCTTTGGAGAGAACTTAATCATGACTTTTAAGAGGCAAAGCAATCTCAAAATGGTTGTTGGATGGTTTCCATTAACCACCAACCTTCTCAACACTGCAGATGTGTGTCCCAACTTGACCTAGTAAAGTGGGGGGTCGGGGGGGTCATTTTTAAACACGTGTTTGAATGGCTCTTTCAAGTCTAAAATACCTTTGGCTCCAGAGTTTCAGAAATGATTGACTAATTTATAAAAGACCTCGATTTAGCAATGAGCTCTTCTTTCCTTTGGTTCAGTTACTCCAAATCCACTTTGTGTGTCAGAATTACCCATCCATCATTCAGCCTTTACACCCGTCTTCCGGTAGCGGAGGACTGTCGCTGTCACCCACAGGTTTAAAGCCAGCGTGACCACAAAACGTATAAGGACTGAAGGCAGCCAAGAAGAGAAAAAGTATACGTTAAATACTGTTTCCACATCAGAGAACAAAATCATTCTGCTCTAAAAGCCTAAATAAAGCCCCACACACCCCTCCCCCTCAAAGAAATGAGACTTAGAACTACAGGTCATGAGAACTTTTGAACAACTTTGGTCCCAAATGTGGTTCCAAATATTTCTGGGAAAATGATTTTCCCATCATGACTACCATTGGCCACTTGGCCTGACTTCATGAATAATAATTTCTCATCTTCAGTGTTTAACTTGGAGGAATCTGGCTCTGGCTGATAAGAAGTATTACAACTGTTCACTCCCCTTTAGTCATATTTTTAAGTCTTGAGGGCAGTGAGGGGCGTCTCAGAACACCGCATGGGAAGGAAAGGTGTGGAGCACTCCCTTAAGGTCAACCTGAAAAAATGCACGACTCTATATTGAGGTAACCATGGAAACATGGCTCTCAAAAAAAGTGCTGGTGGCGGAGCACTCCTGGGAAAGAAGACTGATGAAGTCTGCCTGGGTGTAAGCCGCTTACTAGTATGCGGTATTAATGAGCTGAACGGGTTTTCAAAGGTCCTCTCCAGATACAGGGATCACTTTCTGGGACAGGTGTCACCTTAGGCGGCCTCGGGTGTCACAAAACAAGTGAGAACGTTCTCAATCTTTAAACTTAATTCTCAATGGCAGGTGGTTCTGTTGGGTTATGGTTTGGCCCTTCTTTCCGCGCAGGGACTTCGGTCCTGTGAGGAAGGCCTGCCTCCTTCCCTTTCCTCTCTTGGCCCAAGTTGGTGCTTCGACCACAGCGCTCTCACTCCCTCACTCCCTCTCAGAGCGACAAAGTGTCCGCGACAAACCCCATCTGTTGTAAACATTTCCCAAAATGTTTGTACAGGCACAGTTTGGGAGTTAAAAACTCTGAGGGTAACCCACGCATTTTCTCCATCACAGGAACCCTTTTAAGAAAAGCAAGGACATGGAGTCAAAAGATTCTGTCCCTCCCCTGCTTTCAAGGGCCTCCGCTGCTGTGGGCTGTTTGAGGGGCTGGACCATCATGACACCACCTTCCCTGCCCTCCTCAGGCGCCTCGTGCGCAGTCCCGCCCTTCTGACACTCCCAGGCCCGGCCTTGCGTCCTCTCTGCTCCGGAGCTCACGCTGCTGCTTGTAGCAGCCTCTTCCCACCTCCTCCAGGTCGCCCATCTTCAAGCGGACCTTCCCAGCTTCCTCCCTGCGGGTGCCCATCCCGTCCTACTCTTTCAAACACAGTTCACAGTATTTTTCAGTAGCTAAGTGTGTGGTTGCTTTCCTGTCCACTTCACTGGCCGTGCGGACGCTCACAAAGATAGGAACTGACTACCGGCCACCACAAAGGAGATGCTCAGTACAAACACGGTGACTGGCGGAGACCAGGAGTGTGTGCCTGGCCTCTACGTGCATCACACAGGGAGCCGGGGACCTGCTAAGGACATGGGCAGACCGGGAGTGTATGCCTGGCCTCTACATGCATCTCACAGGGAGCCGGGGACCCGCTAAGGACATGGACAAACGAAGGCGGCAAAAGGCACATTGAAAAAGGAAGCGGCAGAAAAATATTTTGCTTACTTGTGAGGTCATTGGTGGTCATTAAGGTGGTTATTATTCTTGCTGCAACAGAAGATTTTCGGCAATAAATACCAACTCGCTTCTCAGACAGTTTGGTATTTAGCGAATGTCTTCCCACTTTAAAGACAGGACTTGATGCTCACTGTTCCTGAAAGACTTGGCTAGCACAGAACACTCACTGCGCTGTATTTCATAAAGCAGCAAAGCCAGCCAGGCCCCGGCCGGCCGAGCTCCCCTTCCGCTCTGTGGTAACACACTCCCCGACCCCAAACCCAACTTTTTGAAAATCTCATTTACATAATAAGCCCCTGAAAAGGTTCATTGAAAGGCTCCCACTAACTAAAATCCATGTTAAATCACTGAAGTCTACCCCCTTATTTTATAAATAAAGGAAACGGAACCACCACCCCCTTCCCCCAGGCGGATTCGGGATTCGGGGAAGGACTCCGTGGAGTCTGTTCTTACTGGCGCTGGTGGAGGAAGCCAGGCCCCAGGTCAGCGCGCTCACCGCCCCCGAGTCTCGTGTCTTCCACAGGCACTGCAGCTGCGCAAACTTACTGGCTGCGCTGATGAAAGTACATAAATTCTGTGGCAGGTAAAACGGGAGAAAGTTAGGAGTCCCCTCGCGAGAAAAGAGCACCAGAGACGGAAGGCCACCATTTGAAGCCACCATTTCAGGTGAGCGAATAGCCCATCTGTGCCAGGGCAAGACCCAGGTTAGTGATAACCCGCCATCTCCTCTGCTGGGTGAGCACCTGCCGCCTGAAGCTGGTGAGAAGATGAGAGTAAGAAAAGTCACAGCTTGGCCACGAGGCTCATCAGCCCCACCCGCAATAAAAAAGAGAGGCCCAGCCCGGCTGGCTTGGCTCAGTGGTTGAGTATCAAACCTATGAACCAAGAGGTCACCGGTTCAATTCCCAGTCACAGGCCTGGGTTGTGGGCTCGATCCCCAGTGTGGGGCGTGCAGGAGGCAGCCGATCCATGATTCTCTCATCATTGATGTTTCTATCTCCCTCTCCCTTCCTCTCTGAAATCAATTTTAAAAAAGATATTGAAGAAAAGAGAGAAAGAGACTTTACTGTATTTCAGAGCCCAGGGAGGGCCAGGCCGCTTTGAGCTACAGGCTCACAGTCACAGCATCGGCTGGGGCGTCACCTCTGGACCTCTGCTCCTGTAATGAGCCCACGTGGTGACACACCAGGCCCTGCACCCCTGCCAGGAGGCTGACCCGCTGGCCTGCTGCCTGGCTGCGCCCACCCAGCACCTCTACAAACCCACTTCAGCTGTGGGTGGAGTAGAGCGTTTCCTTCAGGGACATAACCAAGGCCTGGACAATCTCATGATACAGATTCAACTGCCGGTGGTCCGGTTTCTCTGTCACAGAGTCCAACCCAGAACGGGACTGGAAGGAAGAAGGGTGCTTAGATGTTGGGGGGAAGAGGGGGAAATGCATGGGTTGGGTGTGGCAGGCAGTGACATGTGCCTTCTCTTCCCCTGGGTGGAAACCTCCACTCTGTCACCTGGAGAGATCTGTGGTCACCTGACCCCCATCAGCATCCTATTCCCACAGCATGCGCATTTGGGCCCTTAACTAGGAAGGAAAAAAGTACTAGTACCCTCTTCCAAGGAGGACAAAAAGAATGCGTAAGTGGCCAATATGTAATGACTAACCCGACCGGAAGCTCTTTAACTTCTGCTCAGGTCCCAATCTGGTTCTCCAGGGCGCAAAAGGGAAGTAAAACACTTCCCAGCATGGACGTGGGAATGCTGGCTCCCTGTCTGGAGAGCCCTGCCCCTTCTCCCCACCACCCTTCAGTGCAGGTGGAAATGAGCAGGTTGAACATTCGATCTATCAGGTGCTCGGCGGGGCCGGTGACAGGGAGAGGAGAGTGGCAGGCTGCTGTCTCGGGCGGCACTCACCATGGCCAGGTCTATGATCCACTTCTGCAGGGTGAGGAGGAACCAGGACGTCACAAATCTGACCGAATGTTAAGGAAGTGGCTTCCCTGGCGGCTCCGGCAGCCTTGCCAGTGCCGTGGAAACTACCCCAGACCCCGGTGAGAACTTGGCAGACTTAGAAAAGACAAGGCCGGCTCCCAGTGCCCGCAAAGCCAGGCCGCCAAAGCACAGCAGCAGCTTATGGGAGCTGGCACAGAGCCCCGCACGCTCGGCCTGCTGCCGGGTTGGGAATTCCCAGGGGATTTTAGCTTCCGGCTTCATTCCCGACCCTGTAAACGTTGCCCACGTGATGGCCCGAGTTCAGCTCTCACAAGGGGCCAACATTATAAAGCAGGCACGTCCTGCAAACCCATGTCACGTGAAACTCTTTCCCCTCTTCACCAGCCCCTGCGTGAAAATGGGGTGACAGCAGCGGGCAGCAGAGCTGGCCGACAGGAGGAATAGACAGCTCAGCTAGGGAAGCTGAACAAGCAGGAGGGGTGTGGCCAGGCCCTGAGTACCACCAGGACCTCTGCTGTGACCACAGGCAAGTTCAGTCCTGTCTCTCCACCTTGGTTTGCTTATCTGCAAAATGGTCTTAACATTCTTTGCCCCCTCTTCCTACTCAATGCTTTGTGGCTCATTGTAGGGACCCAACAGGTTGCTGTGAGTATAATTAAGAACACTATTTAAATGAAGGGACTGAAACAGACAATGTTCTGTGCTAAACGTCAGTAGACCAGCTACTAGCAACCTGGGCAACACCAGAAAGGCAGCCTGAATCCAGGTGGATGAAAGCTGGCTCCGTTTTAAAAAAGAACATTTGCAGTAATTTTTGTCCAATATTCTACCACTGCACCTCATTCCATTCATCCCTGATAGACATTTTATAAAACTTGACCTACACTAGCCACTACCGAGACCCTAGAGATGACTTTTCTGTAGGGTGGCCAGATTTAGCAAATAAAAATACCGGGCACCCAGTTAAGTGTAAACAATTGATTCGTGTAATTACGTCCCCTGCAATATTTGGGACATATTTGTGCTAGAAAGTCATTCATTACCAAGGTGGCAACCCTACTTACTTAGGTGCCATACGTCACAGCCGACAGGAGGCGGTGACGAACATCCCGCTGACATTCCAGAGGTGCCGAGGGCACCCACATTTTGGAATCTGCAGCCCCCCACTGGCACAAAGGGAAGTTGTTGCATTTTATTTAAATAGTAAATCACGCCACACTTTTCATCGTCAGAGTACTCTGTGCTCAAAAACCTTTAAACAGCTGGGGCTAAGCTTGAAGCGCCCAAGGGCAGGAGGACTGTGCGATCCCTGGGTTTGCAGAGGGAAACTGAGTCGGGGGAAACGCGATCAAACAGCAGAGGGTCGGGACTGTGCACACCCAGCTCCACTCTGCAGAGGGGCTTCTAGAAAAACAGCCACTATGACTGTGCCAGGCCCTCAGCCTGTCCTGTGCTCCCGGGACTTGCTAGTTCCCTCAAAAACCCTGAAGGGGCATCGTTGTCCCACCTCACAGACGGGCAGCGGCAGCTTAGAGGGGGTACGGGCCATGGCCAGGGCTGCCCAGGGCTCAAGGCCCTCGGGGCAGACAGGCCGGCAGCACCTCCCCCGCTCCTCTCTGGGAAAGACCAGATCACAAGTCCCAGGTGCGGCAGGTTTAACCGACTGCCCATCAAAGGCTTGCCTGGCCCTTTAAGGTGTGAAAGTCAACAGGAGAGCGAGTTTTTACAGAGTTGAAAGCCAGGACCTGGCTCATAGAAGACGGGACGTGTCTGTGTGAGGACCGCACCCCCGCTGAGACCCTCCTGAAGTTTGCACGAGGGGCCTGACCTTGACCTTGAGCAAGCTAACAGGTGACCAGGTGTGTCAGGGCACTGCGTTAATGTCAGACATTCTCATCACGTGACTTAGATTCTGTGGGGACATCTCCCCCTAAAGAAAAGTTAGACCTGGTAGCAGGGGGGCTTCCTGCTCAGCAGGCCCAGCAGGGAGCTCCCAACCCACCTCCCACTCGGCCAGCTGGCCTCACG
>NW_005871457.1:697587-698427 GCF_000147115.1 Myotis lucifugus | reverse complement strand
AGGCCACGCAGGGTTCACGGTCTCTGCTGAGTGAGGCCATCTTCAGCTTATTCACGCAAGAAGGATTATGGCGACGATGGTGTCCGCCTGGCACACGATCCACGTTGAACCAGAAACAACCAGCGCAGCAGGATGAAATCCGGGGAGAAAGGCTCCCTTTTGAGAGGGAGGCGGGGCCAGGGCAGTGCCGGGGAGGGGGGAGGGCTGGGGGGAGAGCAGGGAGGGGGAGGGGGAGGGCTCCTCACCTTGTGCGATGAGAATGGGGTACTCCAGGTAGGTCAGCAGCGGGTACTCGTAGTAAACCTGGTACCGGAGGAACACCAGGAACCTGGGGAGAGGGAGGGCACCCCTGAACTCGCTGACCCGACAGGGAGGCCAGCTGCACCCAGAGTGCCTGCAGCCCGAAGGAGTGAGAAGGAAGATGGAACACAGGGTGGAATGTTCAGGTCATGATCTCTGTGGTTTTTGGAGCATCCCTCCCGGCTGGGTTCTGGGTGTAACCTGCACGGGCGTTAGGATGGTCGCTTACAATGATTTTTACGGAGGGCAGTGAGCTGACCAGGATTGGAGATGGACAGGTCTGCTGTCCCCAAAGCTGGAAATCTGCTGGACAGCTGTTCCAGTAACAGCAAAAGTGACAGCAGCGGTCTGTCTGGCCCCACCCTGATCCCCAACACCCCCGCCCCCCCGCAGCTCCAGGGTCCTCTCTGTGCCCAGTCCTCTCACTGGCATCTCTGTGCGCCAGCCTCCACGCATGATCCCTGCCGGACCCTTAGACCAGCCACCCCGCTCCACGCCCACCCCAGGCTCCGGGGCCAGATGGCTGGTTTTTGCTCAGGA
>NW_005871457.1:694560-695874 GCF_000147115.1 Myotis lucifugus | reverse complement strand
TCAGGCCTCCGCCGCTGCCCCGGCCCGCCCGAGTTCCGCCCAGTCGGGTCCGCCCAGCCGTTAGCCCGAGCCCGCCCAGTCGGGGTCCGCCCGGCCCAGCCCGAGCCCGCCCAGTCGTCCGGGTCGGCGCTCCGGCCGGATTACCCCGCCCAGCTAGTGTCCACTCCTCCCACTCGGCCCCGCCCCTCCCTGTCTGGCCGCGCCCACCCAGAGACCCAATTGGCCTGGGACGCCACGCCCACGTCCAAATGGTCCAATCCTCTTCCACCCCGCTCCCGGGTCGCCCCGCCCAGGCCCGCCCAGGCCTCAATGAGTCAGCCCTGCTCTGGGCTGGCTACGCCCGCTGCTGATTCACTTTTCCGCGTCTAGTCCACCCGCGCAGTGCTGAGCCCCGAGACCGCCTCCCCCAGCCCCGCCTTCTCCCGGGCTGGGTGGGCAGACCCCGAAGGGCAGACGGGGACCCCTCGCAGGTGTCTGACCGGTGGGCTCAGGCCAAACCTGGGTTTAGCAACCTCCCTACTTGGGTTCAGGTCAGGAAAGAATTCAGAGGCAAGACCCAAACTATAAGAGAACATTTATTGGGTAAATCACAGAACTACAAGAAGTAATTCCTAGAAGAAATGGGCTTACGAAACGAGTTACGGAGGTAAAGGAAGGGCCCTTGGAATTTGGGAGTGAGGAAGCTAATGATAAAGTGGGGGGAGGGGGGGAAGGAGGGGAGGGGGCGGTATCCCCGAAGGGAAGGGAAGGGAAGGGAGAGGAAAGGTATGGGGCGCTCCTGGGAGGGAGAGCACACTGGGTCCTCCCTCCTACTGGTTTTAAGGGCGGAGATTGTAGGCAGCTCCCAGGGAAGATCTGTAGAATTTCCTGCGGTTTTCTAGGTGGGTCCTTGCAGGGTTGTGGTCCCCACTGATTGGCCGGCACCTGGGCGGGGTCACTATTCCATGCAGCTGGTCCTGAGGTCAGCCGTGGCGTGCTCGTTTGGTTGCTTATCTGGGGCCCAGAGCTGCAATACAACTGAGGCCTGGATGTTATCTCCCGGGGCGGAAAGGTCAGGGGGTCTAAACCGGGTGACCAGGGATAGCTAGGGAAGGAAAGGTCACCCTGGGGGCCGAGGCCCCACCCTACCACTGATTGTCCCTTTGCTAGGCACCTGGGCTTTCCGTCGGGCGGCCCTTTCCCTACCAGGCCCATCGTCTTTGCCTCTGCTCCACACCTGTCTAACTGCTAACAGCAGATGGGACCATTTTTGTTGGGGATTTTTCAACTTCCTAAAAAGTGTTTTTTCTTTGGTTTTCTGACTGCACATGCAGA
>NW_005871457.1:678425-694032 GCF_000147115.1 Myotis lucifugus | reverse complement strand
AAAAAAAAATAAAAAAAAAAAAAAAAACATATATAAAAAAAAAAAAACAAAATAATATAGATAAGAGATGGCTCGTCCTCGATAATTCTACAACGGACGTCCCTGGGCCTCCCCTGGCCTTCCCTGTCCATGTCGTATCCCTGTGGAAAAAAGAGCTGGTTCGAGTCCTCTTTCCAAAGATAAAGGAGAACAGGATGTTTAGAAGGAAACTTTTAAGAGGAAATCAAAGATGCTTGTGTGTATGTGTTTAGTCCTTATCTTTTAGGCATCCATCCTGAAATATTTACTGCTTAAATATTACGATGTCTGGCATTTCCCTTAAAATGCTGAGGGTTTGGGTGAGAGGGTGGAGATGTAAAGTAAGATTAGTGTGAGGTGAACATTTTTGAGGTCAGTTATGGTAATAATATGGCACATAATTCAGCCATATATATATATACACATTTTCTGTATATATTCACATGCCTCATGTATATAACACACACACACACACACACACACACACACACACACACTGACCGAGAATCTTCCTTTTAACAAAACTCCCGCATTGCACACACACCAATTAGGGAGTGTGACTGCGCCCCCTAGGGGTCCCTTTCATCAAGACGGGTTCTCTTGGCCAGGCTTTGCCAAGGATCGCAGTGGGTTTGAAATGCCACTCCCTGACATGGGTTTAAAATGCACCTAATTGCCCTCGCTGGTTTGGCTCCGTGGACAGAGTGTCAGCCCAGGTTCGATTCCAGTCAAAGGCACATGCCCGAGTTGCGGGCTCGATCCCCAGTTGGGGGTGTGTAGGAGGCAGCCGATCAATGATTCTCTCTCATCACTGATGTTTCTCTCTCCCTTCCTCTCTGAAATCAATGAAAATATATTTTTAAAAAATAATAAATAAAATGCCCCTAATTGGCAAAGGCTGCCCGCTTTCACCACAGCCCTTGGGAAGGTAAGAGTCAACACCACTCTTCATTTTTTTTTAAAATGTGCCCTGACCAGGAATTGAACCGTGACCTCCAGGTTCATAGGTTGACGTCCAACCACTGAGCTACGCCAGCCGGACGACACCACTCTTCTTTGGGTCACAGATGTGCACACTTGAGAGCTCGATCGCTATGGTAAATTCAAAATGGGTCCTAGATGAGCCACCCGGACAGGGTCCTAGGAGACGATGGAATGTTCTGGAAGGATGAGGGGTCAGAAAGATCTCTGTCAAGGAGAGTGCATGGATGAGAATTCGATTACAGACCATACAGTCTTCCTCTTCAGTGAGCGTATTAATTACCACCAGGAACATTAGGCAGTATGCTGCATCACCTACCAGCATTACTGGCAATGCCGGCTTTGTTTCTTGAGTTCAGCAAAGAGAGAATTCAGAGCCCAAAACGCTAGCACACGAGGAAGTGAATTTAACACGCAAAGTGAAAGTACACGGGACGAGAGGATTCGATCGGGCTGCTCGGAGCGCTGCCTCGGCCTCTTAGAAAGAAAGCCACAGGCAGAAGTGAGCCAGCTGGGCCACGTGCGTGGACTCGGGAACCCGTTACAGGTTGGAGACGGGTTCAGGGGGTTAGCCTGGGACGAGGTGCCGCTGACCGCTGGCCCCCTGGTTGCAAGCCTCCTGGGAACCTTAGAGCTTAGAAAAAAAAAAGCAAAGATACACGCGGTTAACTCTCTGCTTCTTCGTGTCGAGAAGTGACAGGGCCAGTTACGTAACGAGATCCTGGCTCCCACCTGGGAGAGTCCGGCCCGGGTGGCCACGCTGCTGGGCCATGTGGGTGTCCGTGGTCAGAGTGCTATGGAGGCCGCAGCACAGAGAGACCCCGTGGGCTGGAAGCCCGGGCCAGGATCACGGTGTAGATTTCAGGTCCCAGGCCCGGAATGTTCTCTCCCGGAATAGACCGGAGCCCATCAAGGCCAGGAGTGCCGACGCGAAACCTTCCCTAAACCTTCAAGGTCCCCGTCAGTGTGGCCACCGCCTTGGTCAACTCGCCTGCTCATCTTCCAGGCGGTCCTCTGACCACTCTTCTTAGGGCCAGACTCCTTCTCCCGTTCGCTCATTCATCCAGCACAACTGAATGTGAATGTCATTTCCCTGGGTGCTGGGCATGGGGGGCAGGAATGACGTCATCGTTGTCCTTTCCCTTAGGGAGCCCACACTGGTGAGACCGATCTCTGCAGCAGGGCATCCTCACCCAGGAACGGGTTAGATACGCTGGAGAGTAAGGAACAGCATGGTCTGGTCAAGCCCATGAGGAAGGGGAGACTCCCCAGGTGAGGGGATCCCTGAAGTGGGGTCTTGAAGGATGAGTAGGAGTCCATCAGGCTGACAAGGTGGGAAGGGCATTCCAGGCAGGGAACAGCATGCACAAAGGCATGGATAAGAGAGGGGTGTTCAGTGTGGGGCAATGCAGGGAGGCAGGATCAAAATCCTGCTATAAGTCTAAAAAATAAAGCAGACTTATTGAAGGACTGTAAGCCGGGGAGCGAGACGGTCATGTTTGCAGTTTAGGAAAATTACTCACCTGGGGTACATCGGAGGCGGTGCTCTCTGAGGCTGGAACTCATTTACAAAGTGTTTCACCCCAACTCGCTGTCACCCCGTCTCATCAGGTGAATAGTGTCAGTTCCATTCTATTGGGGAGAAAACTAAAACCAGGACAGAGGCAGCGAGTGAAGGGCCATGGAACCCATCAGGCCTCAGGTCCGGGGCCTGGGATTCTGTCGTTGTCACTGAAGGGCTGGGACTCGCTGCCTGACACTTACCTCCTCCCCCGTGGCGCCCCAGGAGCCTCCTGGGTAACTTGCAGCTGTCAGATCCCACGTTTTCAACCAACCTCCCCATAGACTCCGCACTGCAAGTAGAAGTCGCTCTGCACTTGAGGTTTGAGAGCGTGCCCGCCTGGGCGGTGTGCTCTCTGACAGCCTGGGCGGGGGGATCATATCGGGGCTTGGGTGCAGATCCTGGGGGCTCAGGGAACCACCACCCTCACTAGCCACACGGGCAGGAAATGCGGTGCCAGGACCAGACCCCCCGCCGTTCCCGGTCTCTTCTTGTTACTTGCAGAGGAAAAGCATCCCACATAAATGATGCTGGAGGCCAGGTTGGTGCTGAAAACGTGGGATCTGACAGCTGGAACTTACCCAGGAGGCTCCTGGGTTTGGCTTCGGCCACTGAACACATGCGCTCAGCGGTTTATGTTCTGAGGACTCTGGATCCCTGGGGCTGGGCCTCAGCATGATGACCTGACTGCAGCCGGCGCGTTTTAGGACAGGAGTTGAATTGGGAGTGATCGCAGCACACGTGCGGGCCAGCAGGGGGCAGCCTGTAGCTTCGCATGCTCCATCCGGCCTGCCTCTCCATCCCAGGGCACCGCCGGGAGCCAGGCGCCGGGGAGATGTGAGCCCTTTCCTTCCCGAAGACCATTTCGGATCCGAGACAGAAAGTGAGCGGCATGGCAGGTGCCCCGAGGGAGGCCAGCAGGGCCTGGGAGAAGGTGCGGCACGGAGCCCTCCGGCCCCAGCGTCTGGGAAGGGCTACTTTCTGTGTTCAGGAGTGGCGGCGGGGGGTGGGTGGGTGGGTGGGTGGGTGGGGGGGGGGCGGCGGTCTAAGCCCGGCCATGAGCTGGCCAGCTGGCGGTGGCCGTGGCTGTGGCCTCCCAGGTGGACTCTCACGGGAAGTCTGGTAACAACAGGATGGAGGATGGAGCGGAGCTTCCATCTGTGGGTGGCCCAGGTCACCCAGGGAAGGGAGGACTGAGCTCACCCCGAATAAATAGGATTCAGGTGACATCTCCAGGCCAGGAGCGGGGAGGTCGGAGCGGGGAGGGTCTGCAAGCTACTCAACTCCTTCCTTTCCCAGCCCACGTGCCAGACCGTCCACAGACCCACAGCCACCAGCAGCACTAACCTGGGTGGAGCCTGGGGGGAAGGGGCAGCCGCCTCCAGCCAGTTCTGTCACCTGTGGGACGTAATTACTTACTCCTTTAACCCTCAGCTGTGCCCTCCTCAGCCCTTCACAGACAGTTTATTTTTATTGCTTGCTCTGTGCAAAGCACCTGCCCCTTCCGGTTCAGCTCCTGCACCTGTAAAGTGTGAAGGGTTACCAGGGGTGGGCAAACTTTTTGACTCGAGGGCCACAATGGGTTCTTAAACTGGAAAAGGGCCGGAACGAAAGCATGGATGGAGTGTTTGTGTGAACTAATATAAATTCAAAGTAAACATCATTACATAAAAGGGTACGGTCTTTTTTTTTTTAGTTTTATTCATTTCAAACGGGCCGGATCCGGCCCGCGGGCCGTAGTTTGCCCACGGCTGGGTTAGACTAAACCAGTGGTTCTCAACCTTGGCTGCACATTAGAATCACCTGGGAATCTTTTTAAAATCCTGATTTCTGGGCCTCATCCTCCGGAAATTCTGTTTCTTTGTTACTAATGTTGTGGCCTCGCTCCATAACAAAGAAACAGACCTTGCAACCCAGAGTCATAACTGCGGCTGCAGCGACGAGAAGGGACCAGGCCTCGCGGGCCTCCAGGTGGGGGCGGGGCTGGCGTGGGGGCTGATTTCCCCGATAGCTCAGTGTCCAGCTTACGTCCACGTCTTCCTTTAAGCTGGGAAGGAGAATTTGTTTATTTTTTAAAATATATTTTTATTGATTTCAGAGAGGGAGGGAAAGGGAGAGAGAGATAGAAACATCAGTGATGAGAGAGAATCATGGATCGGCTGCCTCCTGAACGCCCCCTACTGGGGATCGAGCCTGCAATCAGGGCATGTGCCCTGACGGGGCAATTGAACCCTGACCTCCTGGTTCATAGGTCGATGCTCAACCACTGAGCCACACTGGCCGGACTAAACCGGGATGGAGAATTTTGATGGCGAAGTGAGGACAGGAGGCAGCTGCAGAGCCACGCTGGGGTCTGGCTGCTGGTGTGAGGTGGCACCACCTGACCCTGCCCCAGGCTCCCTCCTGGGCTGACTCCTTAGCCTTCCGAGGCGCCAGGCATTTGCTGCAATTACAGCAAGATTCTGGCAAAGCGGAGACTGGCCCTGCACAGCACAGATGTTTCCTCACGAGGGCACGGGGCCTGCAGACAGGGGTGAGCTCACTGCGCCTCCAAGAGCAGGCCCGGCCGGGGCCCGGCGTCTGCGCACCTGCTGGCTGGACTCCCCTGCTGCTCACAGGGCCTCCCCCTCCCCCGGGCTCAGCACAGGGGCTGTGAGACACTGAGGTGCATCCGGGTCCCCGAGAGACCGCCTCCTCCAGAGCTGGTTCCCACGGCGCCTTCCCTGCGAGGGGCCAAAGGGCTCGGGGACCCTCTTCAGAGTCTGCGCCAGGTTTGGGGGCGCAGCTTCTTCCTCCGTGGCCATCTCTCCATTACCCTCCATTCACTCAGCACCACCACTGCCCAGCACCCAGCGAGCCTGCCCCCCACCCCAGCACGTGGCACGAGCAGGGGGCCCCTCCGCCCAGCGCCCAGGGCTGCCCACCCCTAACCTGGCACACTTTCGCCTCCTTCCTGCGTCTCCCTGGATCTCCCTTTGCGGAGCCACACGGAGCCGCTTGTCATGTCCAAGGTGTGCCCAAGCGCCTGGTCTCTCTTCTCAGACCCAGCCCATCCTGCAGGACTCGGCCAGCCCCTCACTGAGGAGTCTTCCTCTCCCACCCCATCTGGACAGAGGCGCTCAGCCCCCCAACCGCGGCCAGGAAAGCTGCCTGCGGGGGGCTGGCATCTGAGTGTCCTCCCAGGAGCCACGTGCCAGGCCACGCTCAGGCCCTCCCAGGGCCGCCCGGGCATTGGTTGCTGAGCCTCGGGAGCCCGGCCGGCCAGCTGCCTCCACTCAGAATGCCATGCAGGCCTGAGCCCCAGCCCCAGCCCCTGCCCCAGTCCCCCAGTGATTCCGGCTGAGGCCACCTGCTCAGCGGCACCACTACCTGCTCAGCCCCGCATCCTCACCCCTGGCAGGGGCTGGTCTCCGGGCATTCCTGATACCCTACCTGCACCCGCCTCCACCTCAGAGGCCTTCCCAGCCCGCCCATGGGCAGGGTGTCCTAGCTCACCTGGGGGAGTGGGCAGGGTGTCCTAGCTCACCTGGGGGGGAGTGGGCAGGGTGTCCTAGCTCCCCCGGGGGGAGTGGGCAGGGTGTCCTAGCTCACCTAGGGGGAGTGGGCAGGGTGCCCTGCTGGGTGAGTGGACAGAGGTGTCCTGCTGGATGAGTGGGCAGGGGGCCCTGGCTCTCCGGGGTGAGTGAACGGCATTTCTCTCTCAGACACCGAGCAGTGCAGGCCGGCCCCCACCCAGCCCGGTGGCCCCCGGAGCTCCCCTGTCCCCACCCCACCCCAGGGCGTCCCCCTCCATATGGGCTGGGTGTAGTCTCGGCCGGAGAAGAAAGCGCTGGGCTCGCCTTGGGGGCCCGGCCCTGGCAGCAGGACGGTGCCCGGACTTGCGTGGCCTCTCTGGCCTGTGTCTCTAGAACGTTCTCTGCTTCCTCTCTCCCTGCTGCAGACTCGCCTCCGAGTGCTCAGAGCCTCTGCTGACGCCGTGTCTCTGGGACCCTGAGGGCTGGGGGAGGAGCCTCCGGCCTCGGGGCTGAGTCCTCAGGGATGCCCTCACCGGGCAGCGTCCCCGCGGACGGTGCCGGTCAGCGATGCGGTCAGCAGTCAAATCCACAGGGACCGCGTGCTTCTCCCCCGTTCATTCCTTTGGTCACACACTCCTTCGATTTACAACCACTTCCCGAGCACCTGCTGTTTGCGATGCTGAAGGTCAGATAAGGCTCACGAAGGCCCTGGCCGGTGTGGCTTAATGGACAGAGCGTCAGCCTGTAGTCTGAAGGGTCCTGGGTTTGATTCTGATCAAGGGCATGTACCTTGGTTTCAGGCTCCTCCCTGGCCCAGGCCCTGATCAGGGTGCGTGCAGGAGGCAACCAATGGATGTGTTTCTCTCACATCGAGGTTTCTCTCTGCCTTTCCCTCTCTTTTCCACTCTCCCTAAAAATCAATGGAAGAATGTCCCCGGGTGAGGGTTTAAAAAAAAAAAAAGGCTCCCAAAGGAGGGGTCCTGAGCCCCAGCCAGATGCTCGCTGGCTTCTCTGGCGTCACCGGCCAGGGAGCGGGGCCAGGCCCGGCCTGAGGACTCCCAGCTCCCGTCCTCGCTGCTCCCGCATGCACCTGCTTTCTGTCCCCGGAACCTACTGGCAGGCCCAGTCCCTGCTCGTGCCGGCGCTCGGGCGTGCAGCTTAGAAGCAACACAGTGGCATCATTGTGGGAGCGGGTGCACCCCGAGCCCCTTAACCCCCTGCTCTAATCGTACCGGCCCAGAGCCACGGCCATCGTTTGTCACCACTTCCCAGGTAGACGCACGAACTCTCAATCAGCAGGCCCGGCCGCGGAGGAGTAAATAAACAGCACGCCGGCCGAGCGCTAGAATTAGAACCGCCATTCGGCTAAAGGAAAGTAAGACGTTTTCATGCCAGGCTCTGCCCGGGCTGAGCTGCTGCTAGGGAACAGCCCGTGTGTGAACACGTTGGGAGCTTTGAGGCGGGAGGCGGCGTGGCACGGAGACGGGATCTTGTGAGTGGGGCTGCATGCACTCCCCACCTTTCCGTCCCGTGTTTACCTCCCAGAGCCACGCGAACGTGGTGACTGGTATCCTTCAGGCGTTTGACAGTTACCTGGTGATGTCGCCCAACATTTCTGACTGTATTCGTGTAGCAGGTTGGCACCGTTCACTGGCAAGACGGGGTGACGACAGGAAGGACACGAGCTAGTCATTTAACACTTTCTCTCAAGTACCGTCTCCACGCTGGGCACCGTGCTGGGCAGTGAATACCAAGGGACTTGCTTTCACGGAGCTCATGTGTAGCGGTTGCAGGCAAATAAGACAAACAACAAACAGGCATCGACCTAAGGACATAACACCCACAAAATGCCCGGATGGTGAGAAGTGGTGCCAAGGAGCGTGCAGGGCAAAGGGATGGAGAGCGATGGAGGCGCCGTCTTAGGTCCGGTGCCTGGGCGGAGTCCGATGAAGTGACACTGCAGGACAGACCTGGATGACAAGAGGGAGCGATGTGCTGTGGAGGGAAAGAGCAGTCAAGAGTGGGAACAGCCAGTGCAAAGGCCCTGGGGCAGGAGTCCGAAGGCCAGTGTCCTGGAGCAGAGCAGGATTTAACTGACTGGGTTTTCAGATTGTAGACACCTGCTGATTACAGGAGCCTGATGCAGCTGAACCCATGGTTTTACCTTATTCTGAGGGAGAGGTGAGGGGTGAGGTCACGTAGCCCTGTTGCATCAGCTCAGGCCCCTGCTGCTGGGCCGAGCTCTGCTGGCTCACATCGGTCTGTCTGCCGTTTTCAATATTTATCGCCTAATGACATGACAAATCGCATCGCATGTAGCTGTCTTGTCAATGAGGAAGCAAAGTAATTAAGTGTTAAAATTCTATTGCTTCAATCCCCCAAGCTGTGCTCGCTTCGAGTAAATTGAGTGACTGTGAAAGACCTTGGTGCCGGCTGGTAAATGGCCTGTCACATCCGGGGGGACGGGAGCCCCGCGCTCAACAAGACCTGCTGGACTCGTAATGTCAACATGACAAATGGGCCAGGCTTTCGTCCTTGATCGCGAGCATTTGTCATCCGCCGGCAGAGGAGGAGCAGGCCGGCTGCTCGTTTGCCTGATCTGCTGAGGATGAAGGTGACTGGCAGGTGGGCTGTAAGCTCCGTGGGTGGGGCGCCTGGAGGCCCCGCCGGGGTTCACAGCAGCGCCCAGGGCACTGCCTCTTAGGCCTCCGCCCGCCACAGGCCGGGTGCCTGTGCCCAGGCCTGACCTCCCCACTCCCAGCAGACTGCTCCCCCTCCCCACTTCTCTCCTCATTTCTGATGCCAAGACTGAGCGCCCATTCTCGGCCCAATAGGTTTTTTACAAATCACTGTAAAATATACATAACATGGTATTTATGAATCTAACCATTTGTCAGTGTACAAGTCACTGGCAATAAGTGTTGTGCAACCCTCCCCCTGCCTCCCAGGCCCTAACCCTCCCCCTGCCTCCCAGGCCCTAACCTCCCACTGCCTCTCAGGCCCTAACCCTCCCGCTGCCTCCCAGGCCCGGGGGCCTCTGGTCTGCTCTCTGTCCCTGTACCGTGGCCACGCCAAGTACCCACAGAAGTGGGAGCTGCAGTGTTTGTGTCTGGCTTACTTGACTCACCACGTTTTCGAGGCCCATGTAGGAAAATCCCTTTCCTTTTCACAGCTGTATACGCTTCCACCACGTTCTGTAGCCACACGAGGCTGCTTTTGGAAAGGGCCAGGCAGCCGCGCTCACTGCACTGGTCGCTGCTCAGGCCTGGTCCCTGCTCGGGCCTGGGTGTAGCCATCTCCTTGGCCTCAAGGCCCGGCCTCGCTGCCGTGTTAGCCCCGAGGACAGCGGATGGTTACTGCCCACCCCTTTGACTCTAGTCCACGAGGGAACCTGGGGGACGCGATGGGAGAGACCAAGAGCAGGTTCTGTCCGGGGTCTGCGGAGTGCTGATGCGATGCTAACGCCCACAGAGTAGAAAATCCATTTGATCATAGACAACCAGCCCCAGAGAGCCGGCCTGTGCGCTGTTGCCATGGGGACCGTGGAAGGTGGCCGCGCAGTTCATCTCGAGGGCTGGCCCGTGTCCCTGCAGCACCGAGGACTGCCCACGTCCCAGGTGAGTCAGCGAGAGTCCTGTCGCTCTGCCGGCCATGCCTTCCCCTCCTCTGACCTCCGCACACGCCCGGCCTCCCCTGGTGAAAATGTGGCCGGAGCCATGGTGCTCCTGTCGCTGTTTCCGACCATAAAGTCATGAGCATTCGACCTCAGAGGGACCCAGGACTCCTCCAGCCGGTGAGGGAACAGGCCCAGGGAAGCCACGGGCGTGGTCACTTGCCGCAGCTGCGACCTGGCCCGGGGCTCCCGACTCCGCTGTTGTCCCCGCTGACCAGGAGGTCTGGGGCCTGCGGTCAGGGACGCGGGCGGTCCCCGACGCGCAACCAGACTGCTGCTCGTTCCCCTCGACCCTTAGCGGCACCGGTGCCTGCGTCGGAAAGGGCCGCCTCATCCTGCAGGACTCAGCTTTCTGAAGGAGGGGATGGGGCACGATGGTCTCAGAGGGTCACTCACGCTTTATTGCTTTTAAAGGAGACAAAGAACAGCTTGCCAGCGTGGCCCAGTGGTTGAGCGTGGACCTATGAACCAGGAGGTCACGGTTCGATTCTGGTCAGGGCGCAGGTCCGGGTTGTGGGTTTGATCCCCAGTGTGGGGCGTGCAGGAGGCAGCCGATACACGATTCTCTCTCATCATTGATGTCTCTCTCTCTCCCTCTCCATCTCCCTTCCTCTCTGAAATCAATAAAAATACATTTGAAAATAAGTAAATGAATGAATAAAAGCAGGTCTCATCTCCCGAGTCATCCCTGACCAGGCGCTGGCTCTCCCGAGGGAGCCGTGGGGGACAGGAGGATGCGCGGTGGCTGTGAATTAATGGCAGGAAACCCGCGTCTGGGGACTATTCGAAGAGCAGGGCATTCATTTGGGGACTTGCTTTAAGAGAGAAAATTCATGTGTTCGCTCTCGAAGCTTTAAAAGCTTTTCATGCTCCCCTTAAACAGCGTCGCTAATGGAAGGAGCGGCTCTCTCCTCGGATAATGGCCTTGTTATTGCTTCAGAGCCGGCAGCTGGCGCAACACCGGCTTTCTCTCGGCCCAGCCCATCACTGACGTCCGGATGGCTAAGTGCTCTGCCAGGCCTCTTCTTAAAAGTGGAAAATGGCAGCCGCTCGGAATGACCCTGACAACGGACGCCTTTGAGGAGGACGCGAGGCCCGGAGGCTTCTTGCTGGGTTTTCGGCTGAAGCCATTCCTCAAACCTGCCGGGCGCCGGCCTCCAGGCAAAGGAGGGAGTGTGTGTGTGGGGGGGGCGGGGGGGGTATTCTAGACCGAGGGGAAATCCACGCAAAGGAGCGGGGGAGAGGAAATACAGAGAAACCGCATCTGCCTCTGGCCCACAAGGTGTGAGGGTGGGATGGGGCGCAGGGGACGGTGAGCGATGGGCCCTGGAGGACATCCCCCCCCGCCCCCCCCCCCCATCAGGACGGGAATCAGGGAAGGGTGTTTACCAGGAAATTAAAGCCAACACCGTAAACAGCAGGAGAGGTCAGCGTGTCCTTGGACAATATGTTGTGTGTGTTTTTTTCTCACCTGAGAACATGTCTTTATTGATTTTAAAAATTGGTTCCTTTTTATTTGTTTAACTATGTTTTTATTGATTTCAGAGAGGAAGGGAGGAGGAGATAGAAACATCTATGATGAGAGAGAATTATGGCTCGGCTGCCTCCTGCACGCCCCCTACTGGGGATGGAGCCCACAACCCTAGCATGTGCCCTTGATCTTTTTTCTTTTTTAAAAGGAAGGCACTTCTTTCTTTTTTTGAAAATATTTTATTGATTTTTTACAGAGAGGAAGAGAGAGGGATAGAGAGTTAGAAACATCAATGAGAGAGAATCATTGATCAGCTGCCTCCTGCACACCCCCTACTGGGGATGTGCCCGCAACCAAGGTACATGCCCTTGACCAGAATCGAACCTGGGACCCTTGAGTCCTCTATCCACTGTGCCAAACCGGTTAGGGCATGTGCCCTTGATCTTAATTGAACCCGGGACCCTTCAGTCTGCAGGCCGACGCTCTATCCACTGAGCCACACCAGCTAGGGCTCTTTATTGATTTGAGAGAGAGAGGAGGGCAAGAGTGAGAGAGAAACATCGACCAGTTGCCTCCCTAAGACATCATGACCGGGGACTGAACTCACAGCCTGGGTATGGTTCCTGATCTGGAGTTGAACCCTAAACCTTTTGGTGCATGGATGATGCTCCAAACCACTGACCCACCCGACAGATAATGTGCATTCCCTCTCACTCTCTCTCTCTCTCTCTCTCTCTCTCACACACACACACACACACACACACACACACACACAGTGCCCTTATAAAGTGGGCCATTGTCACCATTTTTTGCGAGTTTTGTGAAACAGCATCTTAAACTATGGCACCTGTCCTGAGGCTGCAGTCAGAGGCATCGCATTCTTTGTATTCGTTTCTTTAAAGCTACAGAGTAATAGAGAAACAGTTCCTGCAAGAGGTTTGCTTTTAAGAGCTGCATTTATCGGGTGCTTTTAGAGCACCGGGAGCTTTCACAGGCTTCGCAAGCCACAATATTGTTTCCAACAAATAAACCAAGCCCTGCCCCGGGGGGCGATCAGGAAAAACGGCTCAGAACTCGGTCCTGTTCCCATTTCCATCTGCGTGATGGACAGGCTGTCGGTGGGGGACCCTGAACAGTGGAGGCCCCTGCGGGGGGAGTGGGGAGAGAAATATGAGATTGAATGTGACTTTTCAACAAATTGAAATGGAATTTGAGCCCATTATCATAAGCCCCGCAGGGCGTGCCTGTCTCGTGCAGCTGAATTCCTTTGTGAGGACTGTGCTGTGGGATTCAAACCCCTCGCTCCCCCTCGCTCGCTCGCTCCTAGTGACTAAGAAGGAAATGGAACAGGGGGAACCCCGGCAGGCAGCTGGCTCCTCATTTCAAATTCATTTCTCCTTCCTCTCGGCTGATTGTGTCTAAATGTCCACTCTGGCCCTGGGTGGTGTGGCTCAGTGGATAGAGCGTTGGCCTTCGAACTGAAGGGTCCCGGGTTCGATTCCAGTCAAGGGCACAGGCCTGAGTTGTGGGCTCGATCCCCAGTAGGGGGCGTGCAGGAGGCAGCTGATCAGTGATCTTCTCTCATCATGGATGTTTCTATCTCTCTCTCCCTCTCCCCTCCTCTGTGAAATCAATAAAAATATATTTAAAAAAATAAATATAAAATAAATGTCCGCTGCCCACAGGATTCAGGGGAGGCCGAGGCCAGTCACTGGGGTCTCGTTCCCCTTGTTCGTGATTGGTGTAGGCGCCAGGCCTGAGGAACAAGGCTGGCCAATGAGAGCCTGGCTGGTTCGTATGAGATGCCTGGACGGCTGCAGCCCTCTCGCAACCAGGAGGAGAGCCAGCGGCGTGGGGGCAGGTCCGCCTGCTGAGCGCACAGGGGGACGTGGAAAGAACGGGCGTTTGGAGGGTACGGAGTCACTGAGCTAACCAATTCTGGACCCATCTTTCCTCGGAATGTTTTATTAGGTAAGAGCTTTCTTGTTTTTTTCTTTCTGCTACCGACAGCATTCTCACCACAGAGAAGGAAACGGCTTTAAAGAACGCCCTCCACAGCTCTCTCTCCCTGGGTCTTTGTGCAGGCAGTGATGTCCTCAGGGGGCTTGGAGGTCAGGTGGAGGTCGTTGACTTACAGAGGATGAAGGGGAACCTGTAATTAGTGACGACACGAAAAGGCCAGGGACCAGCTCCGACGCCTCCTTCTCCAACCCGACTCGGTGTCTATATTCCCGCGAACAGGAGCCAGTGGGTGATGCGGAGGGCGCCCTGGGCCAATGCTGGTTCCTCTTCCCGCGACGTCCTGGGTGAGCTCGTGCGGGCGCTTCCTTGCGGGCCATGGTCTTTTCATCTGAGGAAGGGAGGGTGGACAGACCCTTTTTGGGGTCCCCCCAGCTCTCGTGGTCAGTGACGCTGGACCCCTTTGCCCGACTGTGCTGTCGGGGGTGCAGCAGCATCGCCCGCCCCCCTCCAGCGGGGAGATCTCTGCTGGTGTGTCTCTCTGCTCCTGGCGGTCGGGGCCCGGGACACCTGGCCCTGGATGGCGTCCTCATGAGCGTCCTCACTGGGACGCGGATCTGTCTGTCTGGGGGTTTGGGGCACTGCTCCCCGGGAAACTCAGGCCCCTGAGAAGGGATGTGGGCCGTGTCATTTGTCAAGGATGCCACCGCGTGAATGACGGGGGGCAGGCACAGCGTGGTGCCCAGCGATCACATCTCATTCCTACGGGGTTGTTCGTACCGATACAGTGGAACCTTGTTTCTCGAACTTAATTCGTTCTGGAAGGCTGTTCGAAAACCGAATCATTTTTTCCCCCTTAGAAATCATGCAAATTGAACTCATCTGTTCCATACCCCCAACCGAGTCCCTGTTTTAACCTTTCTTATACACAGGACATGGCTCTCGTACTGTTTAAATTATAAATAAGCACATTAAAAACAAAAGGGACATGCAACATAAATGAAAATTTAACAAAAAGGAAAGGAAATGTACAGTAAAAAATGAAAATTTAACAATAATTATAAGCAGCAGAAAGCCACGAGAATATTCTTGGTCGGCGAGCAGAGACTACAATTTCATGTGCCCACGACGTACTCTGTGCGGCCGCTGCGCTCGCTGTTCGCTCAGGACGTGGGGAACCACCTTTGGCCCTGTCTGTGCTCTCCCCAAAGAACGTCTCCCAGGCGGACGCGTCACACCCAGCTGGAGAGGTAGACGTGGGATTCAATATTTAAAAGATGTCTCGGTAGTTGCGGAATGCCTGGGCCTCTGCTGGGACGGGACAGCTTGGTGATGGCCTTTATGCTAATTTAGCTGCATCCACGAGAGGGTTCTGGGGAAACTCTAAGACTGATGGATTGAGAGGGGCCGCAGCGGAGGGCGCCGGGCCTCACCGGGCATCGCCCACAGCACCTGCCCGCCTCGCAGGGGAGCCTGCAAGTGGGCCTTTCCACGGGAAGCCGTGCCCTGGGCCCGGGGTGTCCCTTTGCAGCCCCAGGCAGCCCCGTCGGGGAAGGCGCGGTTTCGGAGGAAGTGGAGCCGGTTCACAGCATTTCTCTGCCGTTTCTCGGCCGAGTGACTTTGGGGAAATTACTTAACCTCCCTGGGTGATTCCTCATCTGTAAGATGCAGATAACGTGTCTACTTTAGGTGCTGCGTGTTTTTAAAAAACGAATGTACTTAAGTGCCTGTGGCCGTGTAACCAGGGCACGTGGCTTAGAGACACTGGCTTCGCTCTTCTCTCTCCCTTTGAGCAATTGGGACGCCGTTTTCTGCTGTTTTTCCCCAAACAGGGACCGGCAGGTCTGATGGGGACCCTTCAGTCTGCAGGCAGATGCTCTATCCACTGAGCCAAACCAGCTGGGGTTTAAAACATTGTTCTTAATTGTTTCATTTCCTTAACCATGTGTGACTATTTTTCTCGTTCTCTCTCGAAATATCCAAACACTCTGTGAATGTTTAAAAAACGAAAAGCAGCTGTTCTCCTCCAGCACGTGGCCTTTGGAATGTGGGAGGGGTGAGGGGAGGGCGGAGAACATGGTGCACCCAGGGGACAGCGTGGCGGCCCCGTGTGCCTGCCTCACCCGCCCGAGCACCCTCGGGCCTGGGGTCACTCCTGCTGGCGCGGAGCGTGCTTTGTCCCTCCTCGTGGTCTGCCTGGGCCCTTCTTCTCCGAGCCAGCTCCCGGCCAGAGCAGGTCGGGGTCATCCTGGCCGCTTGCAGAGTTTCACTCTGGTCCATCCTGGGGGTCTGCTTCTCTCGCTTGGGCGGCAGCGGGTCCCCTGGGCCCAGCCCGTGGGCCTCACAAGCAGGCCCAGCTCCCAGGCCTGTGGCCCCGAGGAGCGGCCCTGGGAGGCCGCTTGCGAAGCAGAGGCGCTGGGGGAGGCTGG